>NC_142503.1:23202058-23354926 GCF_057876585.1 Rhinolophus sinicus
GCTGGATTCCCAGGTGCTCTGCTTAAAGGGACTGTGTGCATGTGTGCACGCATGGACTTACCCACCAACAGAGTCACTCGCTCTGAGCTCCAGCACTGGGGCAATAGCTGGAAAGGTGGCAGGGACATATGGTGGGGACCTGAGTTGCCTGGCTTGGGACAGGGACTGCAGAGGTAGCTTTCTCCTGGATGGAAGAGCTGGCAGAGGCCATTGTTTCTTTGTTGAGACCTTCCCTTTCCCAGAAAGTGGACACAGGTGGCCACCACATCTGAGTCTCTGCCGTTCGTTTGCCATGCTCTGGTGATTTGAGATCCCACCCCCGCCCCAAATTTGGGGCACACCCAAGCCACTTCCATGGCTTTTCTGTACAAATTGCCTGCCTTACCTCAGGCAGCAGACTTTCCTAGGGTCTCTCAAAGGTTCATGGAACCCAGAGAAGCTGCATTTGCCTTGAGTGTGTCCTGTACCTCTGGCTGATCAGCCCTAAGCTTTGCATGAGTGGCAGCCAACCTTGGTTCATGGTTTGGCCTCTCAAGGCACATCCAAGTATGGCACTAGTGGCAGCCATTTGCGGATTTCTTTGTGGCTCCTGCCAGGTGGTCCTGGGTGGGGCATAGACTGTGGCTAAACTTGACTAATAACGTATCTCCTCCAAGGTGGTCCTGGGGCTGGCACCCACAGTGGTCAGCTTCAAAATGAGCTGGAGCATTACCCAGCTGCCTCCAAGTACAACACACACAAGGGGCAGATTGGGCAGGCACCAGAGTCCTGCTGAGGCAGATCCTGCTCTATAGGATCAGCCCCTGCCCAACAACTCTTCCACTGAAGTCAAGGCCAGTCCTCACAACCAGGGAGCCCAAGGGTCAGTTCCTACCATTGAAGTGCAATTATCAACCAAGACTCAACTACAAGAAGAGGGCACACACAACCCACAAAAGGGACATACCTGGAGTGCATGGCTCAGGTGACCAGAAAGACTGTACCACTGAGCCCCACAGTACACCTACTACATAAGCCACTCTACTAAGACCAGAAGACATAGCAGGCCTACCTAATACACAGAAACAAACACAGGGAGACAGCCAAAATGGGGAGACAAAGAAATATGACCCAAATAAAAGAACAGAAGAAAGCTCCAAATAAAGAACTAAACAAAATGGAGACAAGCAATCTGTCAGATGCAGAGTTCCAAACATGGGTTATAAGCATGCTCACTGATCTCAGGGAGAACTTCAACAAAGAGATGAACATCAACAAAGAGATAGGAAACATAAAAATGGAGATAGAAAACATGAAAAAGAACCAGTCAGAAATAAAGAATACAATAACAGAAATGAAGAATATATTACAGGGAATCAACAGTAGATTAGACAAAACAGAAGATCAAACCAGTTATGTAGAAAATAAAGTAGCAGAAAACACCCAAAGAGAACAGCAAAAAGGAAAAAGAATGCAAAAAACTAAGGAGAATTTAAGGGGCCCCTGGGACAACATCAAGGTACCAACATTCACATTATAGGGGTACCCAAAGGAGAAGAGAGAGAACAAGGAATTTAAAACCTAGTTGAAGAAATAATGACAGAAAACTTCCTTAACCTGGTGATGGAAACAGATATACAAGCCCAAGAAGTGCAGAGAGTCCAAACAAGATGAACCCAAAGAGGTCAGCACCAAGACATATCATAATTAAAATGTCAAAGGTTAAAGACAAAGAGAGAATCTTAAAAGTAGTAAGAGAAAAGCAGTTATTTACCTTCAAGGGAGCCCCCATAAAAATGTCAGCTGATTTCTCAACAGAAAATTTGCAGGCCAGAAGGGATAGGCAGGAAATATTCAAAGTGATGTAAAGCAAGTACCTGCATCAAAGATTATTCTGCCCAGCAAAGCTATCATTTGGAATTGAAAGACAGATAGAGCTTCCCAGACAAGAAAAAGCTAAAGGAGTTCATCATCACCAAACTAGTATTACAAGAAATCTTAAAGGGACTTATTTAACATGGAAGAGGATTAGGTAGGGATGAAAAGGGGAAGGGATTAAGAAGTACAAATTGGTTGTTACACAGTCGTCATGGGGATGTAGGGTATAGCATAGGGAATATAGTGAATAATATTGTATGAACTATGTATGGTACCAGATAGGTATTAGATCTATCAGGGTGATAGATGAGAATAAGATTGGGGGCAGGGTGAGAAAGTTGAAGGGAGTAAGAAATACAAATTGGTAGTTACGGAATAATCATGGGGATGTCAAGTATAGGGAATAAAATCAATAATATGGTAAAAAGTATGTAGAGTTCCAGGTGGTACTAGTCAGGGGGATCACTTCCTAAATTACATAAATGTCTAACCACTGTGCTGTACACCTGAAACTAATATAAAATATTAAATGTCAACTCTAATTGAAAATTAAAAAAAGGGGGAAAAGATCAATAATGTTGTGATAACATGGTACAGTGTCAGATGGGTGCTGGATCATGGTGATTACTTCTTTAGCACAGGAATAAAATAAAAAAATATGGTAATAACACTGTGAAGAACTAGGTGGGTACTGTTGAATAACTAGGATGTACACCTGAAACTAGCATAATATTGTATGTTAGCTGTATTTTAATTAAAAAACCTTTTAAAAAATATATTGGTGTTAAAAAAAAACAAGCACTTTTATACTGAATGTAAATAAAATTATCCATCTTTGTTTTTTGAAAAACCTATGTGCTTTTTTAGTATACTCAAAAACGATTGAAAGGAAGAAGAAGGACAATTAGGAACACACCTTATATCAACCAGAACAAAGGACAGCCATCTACATTCCATGAAATTTCCAGACAAATTCCAGGCGAAGTCTACAATGATTCCTTTGGGAATTTTGTTCAAACCAGAGTTTGGAAATTATTCATTTTGAGGAAAATGCCTTTAAAATAATGTAAGCACTATGGCAAAGCTATATAGTTCAGGCTGGTTAAATAAGTATCCAAAAGTATTCAAAATAAGTATTCAACAGATAAGGACATTGAAAGTACAAGCATGTGATGAAATGCTTTGGGGATAACTAAAGGCAAAGAGGAAAAAAAAAACAACAGAAAAATTGGTTATGCCAGAAAAACGATCCAAAAACTAGGATTCTGCTTGCACAGGAGTGAACATCAACACTTGTTACATTGCCTGTTGAATTCCTGTCTAAGGATTAAAGAACTTTATACACATACAATACAGTGTTTTGAGGGTTCTTGAGTATGTATTTAAAATCTTGCAAAGAGCCCAGATGAGAAACACTCTACACAAACAAAGCACTTTTATTGTTTTATCTAATCATGGCTAAAACTCACCAAAGAAGCATCTTTCCACATGAAGGCACTTGAACATCAAAGAAAGAAACACAAGTGCTTAGCGTAACTGACACATGTTAAATTTTCCTCTTTCATGTTTTTTTTTTGATGGTTAAGATTTTTTTCTTTTACAACTTGGGTTAAAAACAATTAAAGAATGTTTTCTCCTTACTAAACTCATTTGTCCCAAAGTCACAGGACAGGATTCAACTTTTTCCTTCATGTCTGTATGATGCAACAGCACACTCCTTTGGCGCTGTGGAGGGAATGCATTGTATTGCCCAGATCATTCTCAGGTATGTTCAAAGCACTCAGATTTCTGTGTGGGGATATTAACAGTGGAATGAAAAACAGAAGAGTTCAGGGGATCTTAGTGTAGACCTAAAATGTTAGTGTTATAATGACCAAAATTTCCAGCCCTTTAATTTGCAATTTGGCCAATTGTAGGGGCCTAATGCAGAATCAAGGATGGACCTATTGCCTACCTGCTATTGGGCATAAAGGGATTCATCAGTAATAGCCTTGACTGCTACCAGGCCATATTAATAATATTCTTCCAGGGCAGGTATGTGTGCTGCCTGATGGTCTCAGTTCAGGTTCCAAACAGAAAGGGACTCCTTCTAAGAGTTTACACAAAGGAGTGGAAAATCCAAACAGAATATGCCACCAAAGAGAATGTGCCAGCAAAGAGGGCCCAGGTAGAAAACATTTAGAATAGAGAAGAGGCAGAGAGCTACAGTACCACATGCAGATTTCCATTAACCAGTAAAGGCAGCAGCCAGCCTTTTCCAGAATGACCTGGAGGAAATACTGTTGAATGTCAACTGTAATTGAAAAAAATGAACTTCTGCAGAAATTATTGATGAATGCTCTTCAACAAAGTTGAAGTTCCAAGGGTGATTTTAAGGTCTCTGAAGCAAGAACTGGATGTCCCCAAAAGATGGCTAAGGTTGGGGGTAGGGGTAGGGGAAGGGGGCTAGGAGAGAGTTGAGAACGTCCAGAAGACAGGTTCTTCTCTTTGACACAGAGGATAAGGGATATCACTAGATTCTTAGGAGAAAGAAGAGTAAATTGATATAAAACACCCTTAAATCGTTATAATTCTCGTTTGTAAGTGTAGCTCTCCATAGAGAGTATGGTCCAGGCATTGTCACAAATCTATTAAGATCCTCTTTAAATGCTAGGACACATGAACTGGGCGGTCTCTCCCCAATTAGTCAAAGGAGATTATGGTGACCAGTGAGGACAAAACCCACTTATGAAATTCTGTGTTAATGAGGTATGCTATAACTGAAAGAGCTACCATGTTTCCCTGAAAATAAGACCTAGCTGGACCGTCAGCTCTCATGCATCTTTTGGAGCAAAAATTAATATAAGACCCGGTCTTACTTTACTACAATATAAGACCAGGTCTTATATAGTATAATATAGTATAATATAATGTAATATCAGACCAGGTCTTATATTAGTTTTTGCTCCAAAAGACGCATTAGAGCTGATGGTCCGGCTAGGTCTTATTTTCTGGGAAACATGGTACATGTTTCAGCAAAGTTCTTCTCTTTTCTCATCTGTAAAATAAATATGGAAAATAGTCCTCACTTCATATGAGTATTTTGTAGACAAATGAGAAAATGCACATGAAGCCTAGGAAACAGTGGGTGCTCAATAAATGTTATGATTATTCGCCATCACCCCTCGCACATGTGTGTCTGTGTGTTCACCTATGCATCGGCACACAAACTATAACCCAGCTTTCAAAACCCAAGAGTCTTGGAAAAGAAAATAGGGGTCAGAGTGAAAGCAGTGTACATTTGCAACTGGTTTTGAAAACAGAGGGGATAATTTTCTTTTCCCAATGTATAACAGATATTATTCCCTTATTTCAATGATCCATAAAGATAGATACAAAGATAAACTGGCTATATATTTTTTTTCCATTTTGAAGAAAAACTTTCTATCTTTGAATCGTCTCTGATTAACTTGTGAAAAAAAGCACTTTTTATTCCCCTAACATGTATTTTTCATTTATAGTGATTCTATCTAATGCCAAACTAACAACATAAAAGAGTTAGTAAACATATCTGTGAGAGAATTCAACTCTAAGAGTCATATCCTGGTTATGTTAGCAGTAATAAGACATTATCCGGAGAATATTACTCACATCACACATGACTCTTAAAAGGCTATGCCCATTTTGTAGCAGGAAAACTTGGTAGCAATTTGAATGGAGTTAGGATGGAGATGTTTTGTATTCATCCCGCTGTCTCCTGGCTTTTTACCTATGCTGATGCCTGCTGGGAAAATCATTTCTTTGCCACTATAACAACTGAGTATGATTCGGTCTTACATCAGCAGTTTTCACTGAGATTGCATCTATTACTTTCTAATGGTTCGTCTTTTCTGTCTATCAAGCGTAAAGTCAGGTTACGTTTGAAATTTAGAAACAATTACAGTCTATATGCTCCTCTCGAAAGTGGCTTGGGAAAAAGGCTAGGGGTACAGAGGGGGTAGCTACTTTGTTCTAACAAATGGTTTCTCTTATCAATTTCCTTTAACAATGAGAATTGGTCAGGGGTTGCTCAGGGTCTACTAAGTTAATGGTGGCAGGACTGTTCCTGATAGCACAGTACTGCTACCCAACATATTCCACCTGTCTTATGCAAATACCTGCTGGCAATGCAGAGTTTGAAAATGTTGCTGGCAGCCATTGCCAGGTGTGACTCAAAAGAACAGACTAATTGCTGTTCACGGACAATGATTTGACATGGGCCTCAGTAAATGCTGAAGCAGTTTGAAGGTGTCAGGCAGTTTCCTGTGTGCATAATTGAATAGCCAATAACCCAAGCATTCAACTTGTGTTGAAGGCAACAGAGGATGCTGAGTTCACAGCCTTTGCCTGGTTTTTCAGCTGGGTAAGGAAGTTGGCCTGGTTACTTAGTTTAAAGGTACAGCACGTGGCAAAAAGAAGCTCAGCAGAACTCCACAAAACCAGCTTTACCAAGAGTGATCATTTATTCAGCCTACAATCAACCTGTCTGTTGTTTCTCACTGTGAGTTTCACAAAGTTTTCTGCATGTTTTTCAAGATTTCTACAGAATTTTAGTGTTTAATTAAAAGAGCATGGCGGTGGTGTACATATTCACAGGTGGCCAGGCATAAAGAGGGTTTGACTCATTCTAGTGGAACAAAAAGTATTTGATTCTTGTGCTGCAGAGTCTTGCGTAAGCAAAAGTAAATGGAGGTAAATACAATAATGGGCTTTTGACTTTCAAGGACAGACCAGTCCCAGCTCCTGTTGTTAAACGCTATCATGCAGGGTCTCAGCTCCCGCTCCCCGCACAAGAACGCCAGATATGGTACAGCCAAAAAGGAACACCAATGGAGCCATAGATAGGGGAATCTTACCCCTATATTCTTGCTGGCAGCTGGGTTGGAGATACAGGAAGCAGGAGCCGCAACCTGCCATCTGCCTCTCTGCCAACCAACCACCTCCTAGCGTAGCCACAGCAGTTGCATTAATAGCTAATGGCTAACTGGTAACAGCTGATGGCCACCCAGCCACAGTGAATGGCCATCTGATTACAGCTGATGGCCATCTAATAACCAAGCCAGCACCGTTCCGCGTGATACTAAAAGCCTGAAAACTGATCTCTGGGACTCTGTCCCCACAAAGACATTCTAAGGAAACATCATAATAAAACAAAACAATAATAATAATGAACATTAATTGGTTTCTCACTAAGATTCAGAAGAAATACTAAGCACGTCAATGCACTGAATCATCTAAACCTTATAGCATGTCTGTAATAGGGGTACTTTTATTATCCTCATTTCATATATGAGAAAACAGGCTGGCAAGATATGGGGAAGGAAAATAAAGTCAAGTTTGCCTAGCATTACAGCCTATACACTTAACCACTATCTATACTGTCTGAACACCCCAGAGAAAGCTCTAGAGGACTGTGCAGATGGTACAGGTAACCATTCCAGCATCCTGGTTGAGTCTTGCTAAAGAGCCATGGTAATTGTTAGCAATAATTCAATACAAATATTTTCTCAGCATCCAATGAAATCATCCCCGCCTTGAGGTTATAGTTAAGGGAGCAATGACTTATCTCTCCTCAGATTTACATGTGCTAGATGTGCACACACAGCTGTTTTTATCAAAAAGGAAAAATAGTGAAGAAAAAAGTAATGGATGAGAGTCATGAGACTTAGATTTTAGACTCATTTTTTCTACTAATCAACTGTGTATATTTGGACAAATCACTCTATTATTATTATTTTTTAACCTTAGTTTTTGTTACATTTGTCTGTAGGACAGGACAAGACTACCTATGATTGTATTTTTACTTAGCCAGAGAAATTATATGAATGTCTACTTCTAAAAACTCGATAGGAATTTGAGGACATAGGAATTTATCTAGCTTACCCTGTGGAGTTTGCTCAAGTCTGGCCACATTAGACTTCAAATTCTCCAGGGCAGGGTCTACACATGTTTAATTAATTTTTTGGAAGCATATAAGAGGCAGTCTTTTTTAGCAATGTTATTGGATAATGACAGAAATAAATTGTGGGGGTAGAGGGCAGTAGAGTATATATGAAACAATGATTTTAGACATTGGACAACAGGCAGCACTTGACAGTAATTCCTGAAAAAGGGAAACAAATGAGATGAACTGAGGGGACACGGTCCCAGAGAGCAGTTTCCAGATGGCCGTCAGCTGTAACCAGTTAGCCATTAGCCAGTAATATAACTGCCGTGGCTAAGCTAGCAAGCGCGGATTGCAGCTAGCAGGTTGGGTTGGTTGGTTGGCAGAGAAGCGGTTGGTGGATTGCGGATCCTGTGGCTCCTGCTTCCTGTGTCTCCAAACCAGCCGCCAGCGAGAATGTAGTGGTATGACTCCCCTAGCTATGGCTCCGTGGGTGTTCCTTTTTGGCCTCACCATATCCTGCGTTCTGGTGCGGGGAGCGGGACCAGAATCCCTGCATGACATGAACCTATGATCACCCCAGCTTACTCTCTAGAGAGTGTTTCCGGGACACCAGGCCAAACTTAAAGAGACCACTGTCATCTCCTCAAGTTAAAGTGAAAGAATTGTGCATCCAAGGAGGCCAAGATGGCTAGAATTTGTAGGCAAAGTACTAGAAAGTAGAGCATCAAGGAAAAGCGAGGAGATGTGGTAGGAGTGAGAGGGAGTGTGGGGGCAGAGCCCCAGAAAGAAGTTTCCAGGCTCGCGGCCTCACATAGACAGGTGCTGGCTCAGGTAGTAAATGGCCAACTGTGATTGCATGGCCATCAGCTGTGGCTAGTTGGCCGTCAGCTGTAACCAGTGAGCCATTGGCCACTAATATAACTGCTGCAGCTACGCGAGAAGAGAGGAGAGAGAATGGGGCTAGCAAGTAGATGGCGGCTGGGCTGGCAAGCGTGGATGGCGGTTTGCGGACAGTGTGGATCCAGTCTCCAGTGAGAGTATAGTGCCGCCAGAGAGAATATAGTGGTATGACTCCCCTACCTATGGCTCCGTGGGTGTTCCTTTTTGGCCTCACCATATCCTGCGTTCTTGTATGGGGAGCGGGAGCAGAGACCCCGCCTGGCACCCCGCGGGCCTCCCTGCACGACAAATGGCGCAGCGAGCAGGGTCTCCCGCATGACAGGGGGAGAGAGAGAGAGAGAGAGAGAGAGAGAGGAGAGAGAGAGAGAGAGAGAGAGAGAGAGAGAGAGAGAGAGAGAGAAAACACACTACTGTAGAGATAAGACTTCCATTCAAGTCTTTGGTTAAGTATTGATCAATGGACACATGTGAAAGGAGCAGGGGGAATAATTGGAATACTTACTGTGGCTCACACAGGGCTGGGAATACTTCATACTCCCTTTAGCCAAAGTAAAAACACCTCCTCACACATGAGGCATCAAGTAACATCCTGAAAAGGGTATTGCCTCTGTTGTGGGACCAAATGAGCCTTCGAGTGGAAATGTTTTGGCTTGCCTATCAAAGCTTAAAGGAAAACATTGAAAGGATAAAATTGTTTCTGTGTAAATAAACTGAGTATAAGAGCAAAGTATCAAAGTATTTTAAATAAATGCAACAAAATCCAGCACCCAAAGTTTAAAATTTACAATGTCTGGTAACCAATATCTAATCAAAAATTACCCAGCAAGCAAAGAAGCAGGGGAATATGACCCACAATCAGGAGAAAAACTGGTCAGTATAAATAGAACCAGAAATGACAGAAATGATAGAATTAGTAATCAAGGATGTTAAAACAGCTATTGTAACTCATATTCAAGAAGTTAAAGGAGATATGAATATTATGGAGGAGAAAAAAATGAATGATACAGAAAACACCTGAACTGAACATGCAGCGACAAAATATGTAATATGTAAAATGAAATTTACATTGGGTAAAATTAACAAGGGGTTAGACCCTGCAAAAGAAAAGATTAGTACACTTGAAAACATGGTAATAGAAACTATCCAAACTGAAAGACTGGAAAAAAAAAAGAGCATCAGTGTATCAGTGTGCTGGGCAATATAAAGCAGTCTAATATATTTTTTAATGGAGTCCCAGCAGGAGAGAAATGTGTGTGTGTGTGTGTGTAATTAGCACATTCCTTCCTTTTGTTACTGCTCAGCAGCACATTTAAGAGGATGCTTTTAATTTTTTCCCCAGAATTTTAGTTTCCATCAGGAAGGTCACTCAGACCATATTACTGGAAACAGGTGTCTACTGTGAAAATTTAAATTATTTAGTATATTCTTAGTCATGTAATATTTAATTTATACCTATAGTGGCCCATTAGTTATAGTCAGGGAGAATTAGATATGTTATGCTTGAAATAAAACTTAATGAGGAATATGAAAATGATCATATATTTTAAACTGCACTTCAAGATGAATTTTAGTAGTTCTATAAATTATATTAATTTGGTCAATTAGTATATAGATATAATATCTCTAATATTTCAAAAATCTACATTAAAGGAGAAAATATAATACATTTGATTTGAATTTTCATTCAATGTTTGCAAATATTATCCATACATTTAATGAGTTATGTATAAAAGCTCGATTAAAAAATCTTTAGGTTTTTATTTTTATCTAGTCACTTGAAATAAAATATAGACATATAAAAATCCATTTAATTTTTTGTAAAACAAAAAAATAATTCATGGTTATAGTAGCATTTTTTTCTCAAACTTAATACAATTAAACAGCTAAACTTTCATCTACATTTTATACTTAATGTCAAAACCAAATATAATATAATATCCTTTAAAATGAATTTGTCCATCAATCATGTATTTCTCTTAACTGGTTTAAAGCACAGTAAGCCAGATGCATCTATTACTTGTGAAAGTCATGTTTAATATCATATATTATAAAGGTCAATCTGTTGATCTTCATGTTTAAAGTCTAGAATATTTTTGTTTAATCACATTTAATAATATTCATTGCAAGAAGACAAATGATTGACACAGGTCACAGGATTGTGGATAACAGTGAAAGCAGTCTGAGGCCTGCAAGCAGAGAGAAACACTGTTGCTCTGGAGAATCCCTGTCGCACAGATGAGAGCTTTTCTCAGAAAGAGTCGGAGATTAAGAAGCAAGGAAGGTGAATGCATTGAGTCAGGAGTAGCAGGGGAGCAGGACGTCTCAGAGTCATCACAAATGTGGGCAGTGAAACTGCCTTCGCTCCCCCAGGAACAATGAGATAACTCAGTTTCTAGAACTGCACTGACTGCACTCAATCTCAGACTGTCTTGTTCCCTAAAGACTTTATTTTCCATGCAGGGAGAGGAGGACTGAGACCACCTTCTGGCAGGCTTGTCCTTCTTTCTACTCTTCTCAATAGAAACCATTACTTATTCCCCCCCCCAGATTTATTGAGATATAATTGACATATAACACTGTAAATTAGAGTACAATGTGTTCATTTGATACACTTACACATTGCAAAATGATTGCCACTGTAGCATTAGCTACCACCTCATCATGTACCATGATTACCATTTGTGTGTGTGTGTGGTGGGAACATTTAAGATGGGCCCTATTAACAATTTTCAAGTATATGATACAGTATTATTAACTATAACTACAGGGCTGCACATTAGAGTTCCAGAGGTTATTCATCTTTTAACTTCGACCAATATCTCCCCACTTCCTCCATTCCCCAGCCCCTGGCAACCAACACTCTACTCTCTGTTTCTATGAGTTTGGCATATTTAGAGTCCAAATATAAATGAGGTCATACAGTATTTGTGTTTCACTGTTCTACTTATTTCATGTATCATAATGCCCTTAACATCCATTAATGTTAGACCCCCATTACTTTAACCCAAATGTGTCTAACTTTTTTTTTTTTTTTTTGTAAATCTAAGGAAAGCCTAGCAGAGACTAAAAGAACAAAGTCTATACAAAAGTTTAAAGAAGCTCAGAAAGAAGAAAAAACATAAACAGGCTTGCTTGTACAATGTATTGTTAATGCATTCCTCAATACATTGCTTAGCCAAAAGGAAGGACATTTCTTCAGGAATATTCGGCCCTCAGCATGAAATGGGCAGCCATTATATACTCGGACAATGAAATTCTCTTCTTAAGCCAAAAAGGTATTTAGATAAAACCCAAAAGGAAAAGAAAGGTCTTTTAAGTCTTCCAACCCAAAAGCATAATGCATTGAAATAATTTTCAGATATCTGTAAATAATACAGATTTACTAAAACTTATCACACTATCATTTACATAGAGTCTGGTAGAGCCGCCCATGTGAACTTCTTTTACCAGTTTCCAAATTTTCTACCAAATGTTCAGGTGTTCACCAATCTGAAGGTGAGCCATGGCTCGTTATGGGACACGATACGTTTTCAAAGGCCTAGTCTGTGCTTTTAGGAGAGTTAGGGAAAATCAGGAAAAGAGAATTTCCTTCTTTGAAAAAGGGTTACTGTTTAAACTTTTTCTCTACTCCTTCCTCTATTACATCAGATGTAAAGACACATTCTTCTTTGTGCCAACAGAAGGTATAGCTTTAGGACAGACTGTCACGCATATTTAATGAAGTCAATGAGAAAAACCAGTATAACAAGTTTCTTCTATTGTTTTTCAGTGCCTCTAAATAGATTTTTCAACTTTTAACTGCTAGAACTGCTTCTTAACTATTACAGGAAATCAAGAATTTGGTCAGCAACGATGTCTCTCCATGGACAGTGCACAGAATCTTGTTGCTAGGACTGGGTCCTTACATTAACCAAAACTATTTGTGCTTATCAAACAAGAAAAGTAAGAATATGCCTGGAGTCAAATTGGCTGTATACTACCTTTGTGATGAGGTGAGACTCAGGTACCAGGTGTTTATAGTCTCTCACCTGAGAAAACAAAAATTCCTACCAGGTATTAGAAACCCAGGGTCTAGACCAGCGCTGTTTAATAGAAATATCATGTGAGCTGCATGTGCAATTTTATAGTCTCTAGAAGCCCCATATAACATAATCTAAAAAGAAATAGAATTTAATTTTAATAATGTATTTCATTTAATCTAATATATCCAAAACAGCATTTCAACATGTAATCAATATAAACATATAAATACAATGGTTTACAGTCTTACTTTTGTTTTCTCTAAGTCTTCAGATTCCGCTGTGTATTTTACACTTACAGCATACCTCCTTTCTGACTGGCCACAATTCCAGTGTTCAATAGTCACATGTGGCTTGATGGCCACCATATTAGACAGTGTAATCTAATCCCGAGCTCACAATTTCTCTGCTTCTGATTCTAGAGGAATCTTGATGGTCAAGTTTTCACTCCAATTCACTGCAAGAATACAACCTGTCCCTCTGATGTAAGCAATGACTTTCCAGCTCAGATGAAGGCAAAGTACTTTTAAGACTAGAGAACCATGAGATAAGCTAAGCCAATAAGCCTGAACCACTTCAGTACTAAAGGTATGAGAAACCCATAGCCAGGGGGCAGAGTAAACAGTCACACAATTCACTTTGGAGCTGTGATCTTTGGAGCTTTTGGCATTCCCCTGCCCAGCCTCCTGACTCTACCTGCCCGAACCACTGTGCTTAGGTAACCATGTATCCAGCAACACATACACAGTATCTTTGGGACGCTCTACTTTGTATGACTTTAAGATTTGACCAATCTTGAGTCCCTGTTTGTTTGGTTATATATTTTTTCACTATCTCAGATTACAATCTCAACTCTTGGTGATTCTTGGCTTCTTGGTTCAGATTCCTAGCATCCTGAGACAGTCTCTGACCAATTCCCATAGGACCTCCATTAGTACAGACCACCCAAATTATCTGGCCAGGTTGGTATAACACAGTAGACAAATGAGGATAACCATGTTTATTAGGATTAGCAGCCTGAAAGCTTTTAAGTTAATATAGTGCTGGCTTAAACAAGATAGAAGTTCATTTTCTTTCTTGTGCAACGTCCAGAAGTAGGTGGTTTAGGACAGGTAGAATGTTTGTGTTCCGTGAGAGTGTCAGAAACTGTTTGGTTGTGCATCCTTCTCTAAGGTGTTGACTTTGTCCACATGTTCTGACATGACTTAGCACCAGGATTATGTTCCTGAGCAGCCTGGAAGCAGGGAGAGGAAATGGGAAGATTTCTTATCCTTCAAGGAAATAACTTGGAATTTGCTTTCATAATTTCTTCCCACATTTCTTGGCCAGATTTTAGTAACATGGTTACTTAGCTACATAGAAAGATGAGATAAGTGGTCTTTATTCTAGGGGAACTTATGCCCAGCTAAAAATTGAGAGTTACTACTCTGAGAGAAAAAAGAAGAATGGATATTAAGGGAAAACTAGCCGCCTCTGTCTTATGTAAGGAAATGTATTCTGCCATAGGTTAACTGCTGATACAACATGTATAGAAGTTTTCAATAACTTATGTCAGTAACCTTCTCATAGAGGTGGGGAAATTAATAAAGAAATGCAAGACAGAGATGAAAGTTCCTTATGATCCACTGGAGTTTGAATGGGTGGGATAAAGAAGATCTAAAATGAAGGCCATAGAAGCATAAGAAAAATGTCCTTGACCATGAAATGACACAGCAGTGGATTAAGAGTCAACTATTTGTCCTTGCTCCTTTGACCTGCCTGAGTTAAGCTTTCTTTCATGGTATCATTCAACTAGGTATTCTATTATGTTACCTCCAGTGATACTTATAAATCACTGTTATCACCATAAGCTTGGTGAGAAGAGAGGTAAGTGAGAACAGGTTATAGAAGAGAGAAGAGGGAGGAAGGTGGTAGATGTGAATAGCTGAAAGAAAATATATGAAAACTTTTCACCTTAAGAAAAAAACTGTGTCAGACTCTGTTGAATTAGAGACTAATACTTTATGGGAGGAGTACTATGGTAGAACATTCCTGAATAATGTTCCCATGTTGTGTTGTTGTCTGTCTCACAGTAGCATTGCTTGTTGCTCCATCTCTGACACCCTTTGGTGAACTGTCACATGAAGGGGCCGGAATGAGAGATGTTCTTCCATGAAGAAGGGACCACAAATGCACTTCCCTGCCCTCTTTCCCTGAGTTCTGTGCACCTCTTGGCTGCAATTAATACTTTTCTTTTTTTTTTTTTAATGGAAGGAATGGCTGTCTTCCCTAATGGAAGTTACTGCCAGGAAAAAGTGACCTCCTTAGGGACTGGTGCCAGAAATGGGTCCTGAGGGCCCCCTTCACCAGAGTTGGCTCTCCCCATCAACCATTAGGCCTCCCTGAGTGTCTCTCCTCCCTCCCCTCCTGCAGCAGCCTGTGGTTGCCATGGCACTGCTGGACTCTCTCCACTTCTGGTTAGATTGATTCCACAGCAGTGTCAGAGATAACAGCTTCTGTGGCCACCTTGCCAAGGCTGACACCCTTCAAAGCAGCTCCTCTCCTTTTCTAGATGTAATGAGTTGGAATGATGTCCAAAGTTCTCTTCTATAGGTGTTTTTTTTTCTGTTTTCTTCCTAAATTGCATTTAATAGCCTTTGCTATGTTGCTCTGCCCATCTGCTGACCATCTTGGCTTACACCAAGATTTGGCACTCTGATAATGAAGGAAGACAAAAATAGCAGTTGTGAAGCATGGGCTTTCGACGTTTTCTTGTGTACTGCCCCAGATTGTAGACTGAATGGAGCCCCGCATAAAGCGACTCTGTTCGTTATATTACTTAAATACCCACTCAGAAAGCAAAACCTTCCTTCACATTGTCCCTCTGTCCCTGGTGTGTGACACAGCTATGGAACTTAGAAAGGCTCAACACATATATTTTAATGTAAAAATCATTTTGGACATCAGTCTCCCCCAAATATATTTGGAAGCTTTCTTAATTTCATCCATTAACCTCTGGAAAATCTCTTTAATATCCACCCCACCCCACTCCACACCTGTCATTTAAACATCATTTAGTGAGATGAAGTCAGCTATTAGTTTAGCTCAATTCTATTCATACATTTCTAACGAACACATGAGCTCATTTGGAGTATTTTTTATTTAGGTTGTGTATTATCTCAGTCTGAATATTATGACTCTGTTTAGCACAATTCCATTAAAAGGGAGACTTAAAGATTCAAAGCATTGCCTCTGGAATCAGTTGACTTGTGTGTGTGGCTTGTCAGGTTTGGTGGAAGGGATTGCATCCTCCAGATTGCAAATTCACACGGGGGGGGGGGGGGGGGGAGAGAGAGAGAGAGAGATTAGATAATATAGTCACCTTTCCAAGGGACATAAGTCATCAGCTTTGACCTATTCTTAAAGAACAAGTTGTCCTGGGATTGCAAAACTGAAATATATTGGTTAAGTTAATAATAAATTCCGACGACTGAGCTGGACAAGGCTACTTATTTATTGCCAGGTAAAATGTAAGTTACTCAGTCACCACATTCCTCTCAACTAAATCATTAGATCATCAGAAGTTGAAATGGAACTCTTTCTTCAATTAGAAAAACAATTTATGGTGCTGGCAATGTTTGGAACCACGCCTCCGTATAGCAATCTTATTACTTAACAAAGTATAAATCAATGTAGATGTTTTATTAAGTCCAAGGACCGGTAAATCCAAACTGATATTTTTTTCATTATGTTTTGCATTTTTCAGGCAGATTTTGCATTTGTAATTTTCTGCCTTTTCACATTTTGCCTCTTTACACCAGGGAGGATAGCGTGGAAAGATGTAGCATTGAGCTGTCAGTGAGGAGAAATGTGCTCCACAATATTGGTGCACAGTGTGGCCCTCAGAACTTGGCTTTACCAGGTATCAGGGGCAGTAAGCCTGGTGTGAGGTTGAGGGGACCATACTATACCTGGTGATCTGCCCTTTGCTTGCTGTGTGACCTTAGGGAAATCACTTCACCTTTCTGAGCCTGTTAATTTTTGCATTTAAGTTTTGCAAGTCAAGTCCAGAAAACAACAATCATTAAGGCCGGAGGGTAAGTATAAATACACAACTCAAGGTGAGAAACAAGTCAGATTCATGAATTTCAATCAAGGCAGGAAAGAACAGTAGAAGAAATAATCCAGACAGGGAAAAGTTTACGTTGCATAAGACAATGTACCAAAAGTCAGGAAACTGAAGGAAAAAGGTGTTGGAATGTAGACTGAGCATCTCAGCACAAAATGAAATTGAGCCAAAGAATACTGGAATCAAGGCCGGTCCTGACAACTGAGCAGGAGAGCCTGCAGCCTGAATGAGGCCAAGCCAGCTGCTGTAATCCAACGGCTGGAAGGGACCTTGGTAAAGTCTAGACTTTGTCATCTTAAATAAAGGTTTTGTTTCTATAAAGATGTGTGGATTTCTATGACTTAAACAAGAGGGTTTTCCCCCCATCCGTATATTATAATTTGGGGACTTAACAGGCCGATGAGACACTTACATAAGCTTCAAGTTACTCAGAGTCACAGAGTATAGGGCGAGAAAATTAGGTTTGGTAAACATTTATGTGTACTTTTTATATATACCACTAATTAAAGGCATGAATACAATCCCTTCAAATGTAAGAAATCCTTTTGTAAAGGGAATGGTAACCCACCAAGATCTAACTTGTAAATCTGTACATTTACATATCTGGCAAAGTATTACGTATCAACATGTGCTCACTCAGAACATTTAGTCACTATTTCAAATAGTAAACTGTGCAAAAGATCAGAGTTCTGAAGTATGAAAGTCCACATCACTGATCTTTACAATAAATGTCTTCCTTTTGGGAACACTGAAAAACTGTGTGTGTTCTTTGCTAAAGGCTTTCAAACTTGCTCTCTGGAGTTATCCCAACTCCAGCAGAGAGTGGAAAAAATGCTCCAGGATTTTCTAGTGATTGAGAAAGGAAAACATTTTTGGACCAAAAATCTGAGGGCTTTTTTTTTTTTTTTTTTGGCAATGGAAAGCTCACAGACGTTTTGAGCACCTATTTCACAACTAGCAAAGTGAAGGAAGCATAATTCTAGAGGGAAGGTAGTTTAAATAAGAACCAGTTTCAGCAACATTAGTGAAGAAGTGAAGCAGCACGACCCCAGACCTTTAACCCACAAGCCCTCTGCAGAACGTACGAGAGGGTGTCCTAATTCAGACAGAAAAATATCATTCAAAAGGCATAAGAAAGCCACACAGCTGAGAACCAATCAAATAGATTTGGCCAGTCTACATAATGTTGGGACACTTTTTCCCCACAGCTGATAGACCCAAAACTAGGCATTGCTAGACAGAGTCTTACTCCATTAGCCCTCGTGTGACATTTTCAGCTTTGAAATGCCTCTAGTTCAAAAGGCCAAATGGGTTATTTCATGAGACTCCTTTGTGTTGTCCAATATTGTAGCCAAATTTAAATTAATTAAAATAACATAAAATTAGAAACTCAGTTGTTCAGTAACACTAGCCACATTTCAAATACTCAAAAGTCACATGTGGTTAGTGGCTACTGCACTGAACAAGGCAGATACAGAATATTTCTATTGTCATAGACGATTCATTTGGACAGTGAGTCTGATTTAATGGCCACATGACATCTGAGCACATTCTAGAGTTGGAATCTCATCATTAAAAACATGTGTGGATCTTTGGTGGGATCTTCATCATTAATACATGCAATTTTGAAGACTGAGTCCACTGGGCTTGGATTAGTAAATCCGTAACGTCAGTTAACTTTCTGAGGAACAAGCTATCAAAAACCAGAACCAGATGACCTATGCTCATTAAGTGGGTGCAAAATGAATCAATATGTTCTACGGTAAAAGTTGCAAAAAGTACCATGCATATAATTGCAATTAAAAACCAACCTAAATTTTAAATACTTGAAGCTCTGTAGGATAAACACATTGATGGCTATTGTCTTGCATTAGAGACTGTTAGAGGACGTAAGCAGTGCTTTTTCTCCTTTATTTGGTTACACTATGTGCTGGCACTACAGATAGAGGTCATTAATCCGTATTGGACATGCCTCTTTTTGTCTTAGATGACAGGCCAGCTCAGATTTCCTTCCTTTTCTCTATCATTGACTATTTTATTTGACAAGAAGAAAATTGTGAATAAAGAAGTGTTAGGGGCACAAATGGCCTAACTTATGGTTACTGGCATTTTTAATTAACAAAAACAGAAACATGGGAAGAAGTTTCTTTTTAAATTTTTTTTTATTAGTGATACAGTCTATTTTCATTAGAGAATTATTTCATAAGGTCACAAGGAAGCTTAGCAATGATCATTTATGTATACCCGAGTTTCTTTTCAGTAAACAGCCTAGAATCGCAGAAAGATTCCACTGACAGACTTCAGATTATTGGCCTCTGGTTAACAGCTGCTTTGGCTATAGAGGTGGTAAATCTGACTTGGATGACTAGAGATTTTAAGCTAAAACACAGCTCAGAGGATTAAAAATTAGAGGCTCAGGGTAATGCTTCTCATCTAGGGATATCCTAAATTAGTGGGAACCTGGCGCTGCCAGGTTGTTAAAGAATTATTGCAAGATTCGGGAGCAGATTTTCAACAGCAAAACTTTTCCTGAGAACCAGCTTAGTTAGCTGCAATGAGGATTCACCAGGGAGATATGGCAGTGAATGAGTCATGCTCTGTGTTTGCCTTTTCGATAAAGAGAAATCTGGCACTGAAAAATGTTTCAGACACTTTGTTTAGGTGCTTGTCATCTGTGGAGGGGAAGGTATGGAAACTTTTGTTCTTTAAATAGTAGAAGCATCGAGAGGAATTTATTGAGGTGATTTCATTTTAGCAGATGACACATTTAAAGTGATTTCCATTGTCTTTATTTTTATCTCAATCCCAGTTTAGCATCTTGACAAGAGGTATATCAACAAAATCAGTGAATCACAATCATTTAGTTGTGTGTTTGTGTGTGATTCAATCCTTAAAGACAAGCCTTGTGGAATAATCTCTATAGCTAATCAGATTGGAAGTCTTTTCTAGCATATATCCTTGGAATAAGATCTTATATCTTATTTGAATTGATTAAAGAAATTCCCGAACTTTTACTTTGAAAAGACATAAGACATTACTTTGGAGCATATAGATTAAGGGAAATAAATGATAAAGCATCAACTTTCAATCATTTAAGACCGGAAAAGACCTACTGGCTGAAAACAATACATACTTATTATTTTATATTTCTATGAGTTAGGCATTAGGGAGAAGTTCAGTTGCTTAGTTCTGGTTCAAGGCCTGTCATGAGATTGTGATTGAGATATTGGCCAAGACTGCATTCATCCAAGGCTAGACTGGGTAAGATGATCTCCTTCCACGCTCATCCCTATGGCTGTTGGCAAGACTTCTCCATTCCTCACTAGCTGTTGGCCTCAGTTGCTCTTCACACCTGGGCCCATCCATAAGGAACTTTCAGTGTCCTCACAAAATGGTAGCTAGCTTCTCCTAGAACAAGCAATCCAAGAGAAAGAGTGTGAGGCAGAAGTCACAAGGCTTTTAATGACCTATCACTCCTGTCATATCCTATTGGTCAATATGGGAAATATGTACACAAGGATGGAAAACACCAGGATGTGAGGATCATTGGAGTCATGCTGAAGGCCCTGGCTACCACAGAAGGAATGATCTAGAGAAATTATTTTAATAGATGTGGGGCATTCCAAAATATTTGGCTAAAAGTCTGACTTAAGAAATTAAGAGTCAATTTTTCATATTCCCAGGGAACCTATGAATGTATTGAAAATTTCCCTGTACCTAAACTAATAGATTTGTAAATGTTATCATTCTGTTATCATTCTCATAGAAATGATGATGTAAGAAATAGTCATACCAGTATATGTCAGTGTTATGTAGAAGGGAGATACTTTACAATTTTCCTTTAAAAATCTATGAGTAAAGACAGTTCAGGGACCTCTCATTCAGGGACTTGGCATGTGCTGGCTGTCAGCAATAATTACTCTATTCGAATCCAGGGATTTTGCTTTACTTTGAATGACTTTTTCTTTACAGATCCCTTGAAGACTGAGTAGTTGAGTACTTCAGCAGCACCTCAGGTTGAGGAGATTGACTTTTTATGTAGCCCTTATGTTCCTTTCAGAAAATTCACACAGTATGGGGATGGCAGTGAACTGCATAAAACCAGATGTCTTGCTCCAAGTGAAGAGTTATGTCATTTGATTCATAAATGTCCAGAACCATTGTCGTAATTTCCAATGCTGTAAAATTAGGTGGATATAAATTCCAAGCAATCAGTTATATATATATATATAATAAGCAAAAATCAAATGTAGGCATGAAATACTAACCCAGTGCAATTTACCTTGTATTTTCACCTATCACTCATTGATTAGAAGATACATCCTGATCTATTACTTTATTCCACATTGTCTTGAGTGCATCCAGCATGAAGCCCCGAGACCCACATATACTCATATTCGGGGACTCCTTCTGTCTCAACATGGTAGATTTTTCACATCTGAGTCTAGATGCAATCTACTGGTGATTGTAGGGTATCAAACCAGATCTGAGTCCTACTCTAGCCCTCAGAGCACTTTCCTTTTCCCTATATTTGCGTCATCCTTGCTGAGAATTTGCACTGGCCCCTCCGCTTTCTTTAGTCTTCACATATTGTCTGAGAAAACTACCTGATACTTGGCAGTGGTAGCTGCTTACTAGGAGACTTTCATTGGGAACATATTTAACATTCCTAATCTAATCCCTTTGTCAATTTGGGGGACAAAGAGATGTTTTTATCTTCAATTGACCAAATGAGAAACCGAGGCAAAAGAAGTTAGAAGAGCCAGTCTATCTTGGTTCTGTGAAACCACCAGGAAGACAGTGAGCTCAACTACTGAGTTGCTTTTTAGAGGAGGCCAAGCTACCCCCTAATCACCACTTTGCCCCAAGAGTAGTGATTCTACTTTCTTATTTACTACAGAATCAGCTTCAAGTTGAAACTTTTATAACCATAGCTCAAAACAGCGAGTACCTTAGAAAGCTTGCTAAGTTCAAGAGAGGCATCAGCATCTCCCAACAGGAGGAACTGAGAGTTCACCTGACAAGTCTCTCTAGGCCATTCTTGGAAAGCCCCAGGCTCATGCTGTTCAGAACACTTTAAATTCAGAATCTTAAGCACCAAACCATGAAGGGGACAATTTTGAATTTTTCAGGAGTACAAATGTACCAGAAATAAGTAGGGTCAGGAAACTAGTAGATCAGAAAACCCCCAAAACCCCAAATGCCTACAAATAAGAAGAAGGCCTGTAGAATTGAAGAAAGGCTGTAGAAGTAATTGGGGACATTCGGATTATATTTGTTGCTATGTGGTTTGGATATTCTCTGTACATCCTCCAGCTGCTGTGATGAACAAAACAAAATTTGCTTTTATTTATATTTTTGCTGACTTCCAACTGAGAGGAAAACCTAACTTGATATTCCTCAAAACTGCTCTGAGTGAACAGCTGTCTCATCCAGATACTTGCATGGTTTAATTCTAGATGAGTACCTTAGCTATTGCTGAAAGCAACACCCACGTGAAGAAAAGATTTGCCATACTTTGCATGTCTTCCTTATTAAAGCTTTCTGCATTGACAAGATGCTGTTGTGGAATGACTTTTTAAACTGTTCTTCCAAGCAACTGCCAATATTTAATTAGGCTTCACCTAACAGACTTTAAGTTAAGACCAACGGCTCGGCTGTGGCTAATTGTTAGGGTATGTTGACCTGGGAGCATCCCAGTACAGTGAGTGTCTATCCTTTGCAGTTGTGCAGTGGGTGGCTAAGATGACCCAGACAGGCCTGTTTGTCCCTGCGTGGAAACACCCAAATCACCTGTTTGGCGTAATGAATCTCCCCATCATACTACCCCTTCAGAGTACAAGCTAAACTGAAAACCTGGAATTTTATTATCAAATGAATCAATAATAGCTTTTATTTGTGAAAAAGCAGGCTTACATCCATTATGCCGGAATGCCTGAGAAAACTTATCACATGAGAGCTGGAAAGGAAAGGACCTCAGAGATTATTCCAATGCCCACAGTTGGATATGAACAAATAAAGGACCAGAGAGGAGGAATGACTTGCCCAGGGCCACCCAGATTTTAGAACTGGAACTAAAACCCAGATTTTTAAGTTTTGAGTCTTTGGCTTATGTCCCCTTTTACCCTCTCCCACTCGATATATTAAATTTACCAGTTAACACTCCTTCAGGACAGGAGGTAGAAAGGATTTATGCTAGGAGGTAAGTGTATCATGAATATTTCTGACAAGCTGGCATGTTGGGCCTCCTAACCCTTGACAGCACATGTGGCCCGTCTCCTGACACTCCTGCCACTTCCACATGAATCCGCAGACTGGCGACAGGGGTCAGGTCTGCATTGTCCATGGGCAGGTGTACTGCACACAGAGGTCAGGGCCTGACATGTGGGAAGGGACCGTGAAAGACCTTGTAGAATAATAAAGGGACAACTCGCATTGTTGCCTGAAAATCGTGCTTCTAACTACTTCAGTCTTCTCAAGGTTTCCCTCTCCATTTACTCGAGGACAAACTCTGACTTTTTTATTTTCAGTCATTTTCTGTCACGACCAGGTTCTCCTCGCTCTCTTCCCCACTTCCCTCTGTCCATTCCCTTGTAGTCACTTACCTTGGCTTCTTGGTGTGTCTCTCTTTAAGTTCCCACTTCCTTCTTTGTGATTCAAAATCTTCTCCACTTGTAGCTTAAAACCAACTACTTTTCTGATCTTCCTAGGTTGGTAGGATGATTAAGTGAGTTGAAATATATAAACACTTGAAAAGAACGTCTGATGTATAATAAACACTCTCTAAAGGGTAGCTGTTTTGTCCCTTATTATTATTCTATTTTTTTACCTTCCTCTTGTTCTGCCAAAGGTTCTATGTTAACAAAATCTTACTATCTCCTGTTGCTCAGTTCTTCATTCCACTTGGAATTCTCCCTCTGTATTTATCTTCTCTTGTAAACCTGACGTAGCTGGAGGTAAGCTGCTTTTCTAAGAGGTCTTTTACCTCCTTGATTGGAAAGTGAAAGCATATGACTGTAAGATACTATTTCAATAAATCTCATTATACATACCCCCCATAAAGCTCTATTTTATAATCGCTGTGTTGTAGGAACGCTGTACTCTATTCAACAATGTTACTACTATAACCATCAATTTTAGCCCTCTTTTGAAATTTTAAGAGTTTATAAAATATTTCTAAAGTCCTTAAAAGTTTAATTCTTTAAAAAGTGTAAATCTTTGGAAAAAAGCAAAAGACATTCAGCACAAAAATTTAATAAAAATGGAATAATCAAAATGAATAATGACATTTTTAGTTTAAAAATTATATATATATAATAATCATAGAGGGTCTCTTCAAATATTTATCATAATGGGAAGATAGGCTAATTGTCAGTTATCCGAACAACTGATGAGGTAACAAACATTTTTTTAAAATCTTCATGAAAATTAAGTGTGTCTTTAATAAAGAGATAATTGGCATTAAAAGAAATTTATGATTTGGGGTAAATATGAGAACAAAACAGAACAAATAGCTGATGTACATGCCAAATACATTTAGTTGAGTAATAACAATTCACAGTAATTTTATTTTCATTAGCTCTAGTTTGCCAGCCTACAAGTATGTTACTGGAAATGGGATAAATGTTTTATGTAGATTGCCAGCGGCTGATTAAAGACAGGAGTTTGTGTGTACTTTTTGCCACAAAGAGTTTCAGCTGAAGACCAGAATAGAAATGGCATGGTTTACAATTTCACAACATTTATTTTCAAAAGTAATGCAATTTCCTTTTCCAGACTGCAAAGAAAAACAAAACAAAATGGTGCTACTTTTCTTGAAACACTTTTGCCACCTGTCTTTAACTCTCGATTGCTAGCAATATTTTAGATTCTTAATTAGTGTCCAGAAGAAAATGATGTAGGCCACTAAATCAAAGAATAAGTGGTTTTATTTAATATAAAAGCATTATGACAATGGGAATGGGAAGTTTGTTAAAGATGCCTGGATGAAAGTTTCAAAAAAAAAAAAAAAAAAAAAAGAAACTCAAGAGAATCTGGAAACAAATAAGGAAACATACCGTAATTCCATGTGTCATTACAAGCTTGGCCCTGGTCCAGTCTTCTAGAAGGGAGATTTTAATACGGTTGAAGCTGGGGTGTTTTTCTGGAAATAAGACTCAAAGACTGCATCTATTAAGTACTCTGTGGTCATAATGATACCATTTGGTGATTTCTACCCTCCTGATTGATTTACAGAGGATTAAAAAAAAAAAAAAAACACCCTGTTTGTAATATGACAAAGATGAGCATTGCAGCCAAATCTTTTGATTCAACTGTGAGCCAATTGTAACATTATAATAATTCCTATGCCTTTGACACAGAAACTTAACTTTGTTTGGTTTCTTGTGAGATCTATTTCAGTTTTGAAAGAAATTTTGTTTAGAAATTGTGATAGATTTTGTTTCAAAACATTAGTTTAGCCCTTTCTGCCTCACTGAACAAAACTCTAGGTTACTTTACTAACCAAAATATCCTAAACTTCTCTTTGGGAAGGTTATATTCATCTTGGTGGAAGTGTATGTGTGTAAACTTGAACCAGACTGCTTGGTTGAATTTGTGTTCCACTTTTCTTTATGACTTGGATGCATTAGTTAACTTCTCTGTGTCTCGCTTTTCTCATCTATCAACTGCCTAACCCCAGGAAGTATTAAAAAAGACGATATTTGCAAAGCAGCGACACAGTGCCTGGCATGCAGTAAGTGCTACATAAATGTCAGTGGAGATGGTGATGATATGGGGCCTTCAATAAACTTTCAGTAACCGTGTTTCCCCCCATATAAGACCTCACCAGAAAAAAAGCCCTAGCATGATTTTTCAGGATGACATTCCCTGAACATAAGCCCTAATGCATCCTTTGGAGCAAACTTCAATATAAGACCCCATCTTATTTTCTGGGAAACACAGTAGTACCTGCCCTATGCCTCACTTATGAAAGTGCTTCATCATACAGTGTGTCAATCAGTCATTTAACTGTTTCTCTTCAGACTGTAGGCTCCACGGATGTAGGGATCATGGATATCTTGTGTCTTGATTGATCACCAATTGATCCCAGCACCTACTACATTGTTTGGAATATAGTAGGTTCTGATGAATAATTGCTACATGGTAGTTTAAGGAAGCAGATTACTCATTGTGGGACTCTGGGAAAGTTACCCGATGTCTTTGAGACACATGTCTGTCAGTTGTAAAATGGGCATAAGAGACTAGAGGATTTGAGGTAACTAGTGTGAAAGTGCTTTGTAAAGTTTATGGGTTTTTTTTGTTGTTTTTTTTTACAAAGGTAGGGGATAGTTAATAAAGGGAAATATGGGAAAGTAAAAATAGATAGTCATGATTCACTTCTAGAAGGCGATGTAATTTCCTAGTAATAACCAACTTCTGCTTAGTCCTAAAGCTTAATCCTATTATGGCCCAGTACACAGTGATCTGTCAGAAGACTTACCAACCTCAAAAATAATGACTTTCTAGACCTTAAAAAGCTCTAGAATTCCAAAATTGGGGATATCAAAATGCAGATTACTCTGAAGAACAACTCAAGACCGTCTAGAGAATCCACTCTCAACGTCTGAGAACCTATGGCTCGTGCATAGGCTATTTGGAGTTCTCAGGTAACAGACATTTGTCAGGCCTGTCAGTGGATGTTTTCACAATGGATCCACTGGACAGATGTCATCTCATCCTTCTAGTCATTCTTTCTCCTGGGAAGCTCTATGACCATGGCAGGATAGCCGGAATTGTACAGGCCTTTTTTATTCCATTCCCAATTCCCTTTGGCAAGAGAGACAGACTTACTCTCCACCTTATTAGCTGTACTCCTCTCCAGTGATATGTACAATCACTGGGTATTATAAAGTCACTGACTATTATAAAATACTATCATCATGAGGCCATGGTCTACATTAAACACAAGAATAAAATGGAAAATCTTAATTAGAAACAAAAGTTCCAGTTAAAATAAAAGATGTTAGCTCTTCTAGAAAACATAATATTTTAACACTGTTCTCCCTGACATTTAATTTCACAGAATTTATTCTTTGCACAGTCTATAAGGAGAGGCATAGACAATGCATAGTGCCAATAGTATAAAGTGGTCTCACAGGAAGCAGTAGATAGTTGTCCAATAAAATAAGCACTTCATAAAAATTAAAAAAAAATGGACTTACTTTAACACTTGACAGTAACCCACTTAAATGTCCGATTGAAGCAATGACACTATATCGATGCACTTAGCACCTTTAGATACTAACTACAGGAGGAAATTACAGTGGTATATATCTTGAAATGCTACATAAGCTACAGCAATCTACTAAAATTTATTCTTACTTGATGATACTTTTTTTTTTTTGGTAAACTTTGACAAGAGCATTTTGATTCAAAAGAGTGAAGAAAAAAAAGTGAAGAAAAATCTTTCATCTTCTGGTAAAAAAAAAATGTCTCTTAGAGATGAAATTTAAAATACAAATCACAGTCTCCTTACTGGATAAAGCATATAATTTTCCTCCTTAGGTGCGTGGATTTAAAACAGCTGCCAAGCCTACTTAATTATGGGCCCTTAGAGTCAAAATAGAAATGACGGATTTTCATTTTGATAGCAACCACATTGAGTGTTTATTTAGCAAGTGTGGGTAATTATTCCAGTTCTTATTTGAAAATTTTCTCCGGAATTGGTTGCATTTTGTTCATGAAAGGCTGTGATCTCAATACTCCGCATTTCAGGGCCTCTCTTTCCTCCCTCACCTCCCCCCTCCCCTTTTTAATGAGACTTTTCTCAGAATTTAAACAACGATTTCTTGCCTACTGGTACATAACCACTAATTCCATCTCCAGAGAAAGAGCTGTATTAAAGTGTTGATGGACAAGCATTTTTATGTTTCAGGGCAGAGGTCTGAAAACAAAATGTCCCGGTCATCAACTCAGGGGGTCACTCGTAAGGCCGACATTTCTCATTGCCGTTCTTTAGTCCTTTCCCGGGGAGCACTGAGGCCACAGCAATTGCTCTCAAAGGAGGCCATTCGTTTACTAAAATAAAGTGAAGGGATGGAGGTGCCCACATTCTACAGGCTGATCTGAATTGGTTTCCAGAGCAAGGGATAAGGCAGAACTTCAAGGTCCTAAATTCAAAGTTATACAAATAACAACTTTCTGCTATGATAGCACTTGAATATTTTAGAAGCATTTTCGTATCATTTATCTGGTTTGAGCAATACAATAATAACTAAAGGTAGGTAGGAAAGACATTCTCATTTCTACTTTAATTGATGAAAAACTGAGTCTTAGGGATGTTAAAAGCTTTGTTGAAATCAAACCCCTACAGCACGTCGGGTGCTGGAATCCAAAGCTCTGGACTCCTAGTTCAGTGCTCTTGTCAGCGTAGCCATACTTTCTGGTATGTTGATGGGATGGAATGGAACCTAGGAGCAACAGAAAAAAGAAGGCTCACAAGGGCCTCATTTAGGGTGGCCAGATAAAATACAAAAGGCCTAGTTAAATTTGAGTTTTATATAAATAACCAATCCATTTTTTAACAGAAGCATATTTTATAAACTATTTGGGACATACTTATACTAAAAGATTATGCGTTGTTGATCTGCAGTCCAAATTTAACTGGGCATCTTATATTTTATTTGCGAAATCTGGCAGTCCTATCTGTTTCCCTTTCTGATGGGGTAAGCCAGGTTAAAAGCTGACAGTGGCAGCACCGTGCAGTATAACCTAGTGTTATGAGTTGAATTGTGCACCTGCCCCCTCCCTCAAGAAGAAGACATACTGGAATCCTGACTCCTATTACCTCAGAATGTGACCTTTTTTGAAATAGGATCTTTATAAAGTTAAAATGAGGTCATTAGGGTGGGTCCCAATCCTGTATGACTGGTGTCCTTAAACAAAGGGACAATTTGGACACAGAGACAGACCTACATAGAGGGATGAAGATGTGAAGCTACATGAGGAGAAGATAGCCACGTGACTAGAGTTATGCATCTACAATCTAAGGAATACCAAGGATTGCTAGCCAATTCCAGCAGCTACAGGAGGCAAGGAAGCCTTCTCCCCTAGAGCCTTTAGAGCAGGGGTGTCCAAACTTTTTTCAACGTTTTTACCAAGGGCCATATGTGGTAAAATACACAAACAGCCGGGCCACTCACTCGAGGTGAAGTACGTATTGCCTCACCTGGTTTATTTAAGTAAACTAAATATATTTTTGGAATTTGCTGTGGGCCAATTAACAATGGATTGCGGACCGCAGTTGGCCCGCAGGCCGCAGTTTGCACACCCCTGCTTTAGAGGGAACATGGCCCTGCCAACACTTTGATTTCAGATCTCTAGCCTCCCAAACTGTGACATAATTTCTGTTATTTTAAGCCACCAGTTTTTGGTACGTTATCATGGCAGCCCTAGAGAAATGAATATACCTGGTAGAAAGTGGTGTACCCTTTATACCTTTTACTTTCAGATTTGTACAGGCCAGAAATCCTGAGGTGCTCCTTGCACATACTATATATCTTTTCACTTGGGAACCTAGTTGAATGCCGTAAAGGTCCATGCTGCATGGTAAGCACGGCAGCCATGCGGAATCACTATGATTTTATATGAATTGCTCCATCCAAGGCCTTACTGAAGCTTCTGGTTCTCCTCCCTTTCCCGAAATATGAATCATTTCCCTCCCATCTGAGAACATAACACAATGTGCAGATGACAGATTAACTGGAGAGAATTACTAATGAATTCGTTTGAATCTTGGTCACAAGTCTGATCAAATTCTCCTCCCTAATTCTAATAGTTCTCATAATATTTGGTATCTTGGAACGGTGTCATCAGAGACACAAGAGGATGTGAAATGTGGCAGCAGAAACCAGCATGGGTCAAGATACATCTGGCCTAAAGACACACATGTAGCTTCACTCTTGTTTTGTTGTGAGGCAATCAGGCCAAATTCAAAAGAGCTGTGGCACCGTGAGGTGCTCCAGTGGCCAAGTAACGACTTGGATCACTTTGTTCATTAAAAGATTGCTTCTTTCTTTTCTTCTCCAATGACACTTAAGAGACAGGGAGCGTCTGTTGAAGTTAGCACGTGGCAAGAAACCAAACAGGCATATTCACTTTTTGAGGCCCCTTGTCCTCTCGTCACCTCAGAATCACAAATTGACAAACATATGAAACCCAACAGTTTATTAAACCTATATGGACACGTTAATGACTAGGGATATGATCCTAGAAGACTGTTAAGTGCCATAGAGTCACCCATCCTATGATTGACTCTAAAGCTACAGAGACTTGCTCAGAGGGGCAAGCTTCCTACTAAGGTATTAAGCCTTCTTGATGTGCCTCCACGAATGTACAGCTCATGCCCTTGATTTTGCTTTTGATTTTCTACTTGTTCTGTTGTTCTGCACCTCTTTTTCATCTTTCTGATGTCAGCTTGACTGTCACTTCCTCAGAGACCTTTCTGAACACACCTCTTTTTCCATTGCTTTCCTTTGTTGCCCTGTTTTTTTCTCCTCAGTGTAGTTATTACTTGTAAAAGTCTCATATATTTACTACATGTTTATTGTGGTCTTTCTCCACTAGAATAGAAAGCTTCATGAAGGCACCTAGCTTGGCCTTCATCTGTATTTGTTGAATGACTGAATGACTGAATGAAGGAATGAGTAAGTAGTTCTGTGACTGTGATCAACACTCAGTCATTTTATCTGGACGTTTGGGACAAAATTGATCTCAAAGGATGTTATGAGAATTAAATGAGAATTAATGAGAATTAATGATTCTAAGGATGAGAACCTTTATCATTTATCTATTTTAATTCTTATAAGAAATTCTGGAGTTAAGTACTAAAATACCACACTAATTTTACAAAAAGAAAACAAAGTCTCAGCAAGTCTAATTAATTTGCCAAAAGCTGTCAGTAGTTGAACCAAGTGTTCTAGATTCTGAAACACTTAAGCTGGTTTTTCAAACTACTGATACACCATACAGATAAACTCAACATCAAAAATCTCAAGGATGTCCAAATCTGGATTTTGTTTCTTCTATCCAGGTCCTTTCCTAATTTAAGTTTTGTCTAAGTATACAACTTCTGGGGATTGGAATAAATTAGATCAATTCAAGAACTTAGGATCAGCAACATTTATGAGGAAAAGTGGAAAGAGAACACAACAAGCTTTATTTTATGAAGAAAATGCTATTAGGTGATATTTAAACATGTGTCTTGAAATTTTGCAAAACCTGCCAAATTTGAGGGAGTTAGGTAGGGGATACAGGTAAAGGGAAAATGGCACTGTGCAATTTTGGAAGATGTGACATAATGACTGAAAGTCCATCCTAGTAACAGCCTACAGATGGAGCAGAACCAATGACACGAATCCGCCAGAATTAGTATTTGGGAAACAGTGAGAAAGGAAAACGTTCCTCCTACTCCTCGCTGATGATTGAAAACATTTTCAACAATGAAGGTCACTCAGTGCTCTGAACTGGAAAATTATATGGTGATAATGATGAGATACTTCTATTTCACACACACACACACACACACACACACACACACACACACACACATAAGCATATTTCCTCTTCCTATGTTCTTAAAAATCTGTCACAGAAAAGGAGATAGAGAAAGTGAAGCAACAGGAGATAGAGGAAAAGAGCTTTCGTAAATTAGGTAACAAGTCCAAGACAGATATTTTTGGCTCTTAAAAATTTTGTTTCCTTCTTTGTTAATATTTTCATTTCTGGAGTGTTTCAGTCGCTGAGAAACATTAACATAGCATACGGCTTAGTGAGAATAAACAGAGAAGATCTAGAAAGCACTGTGCAAGTCATTAGCTGCTACATAAGTAGAAAATAATACTCGTAATAGCTTTCTGTATCCTATCTAAGCTTCAGTATCATAAAATAACAGTGATATTGATCTAGGGAGGGCTAAGAATTTGGCAAACTGAAAATAGAAAAAAAACCTGTGTATGATTTTGTAAACGTTTGGTCTTATTCTAGTTAAAGGAAAACACTGCCTTTGATCTCTATCTGAAACAAAACATTTGTTGAAGATTCTTATTCTTGGCAAAGCACCGCCACCGGTTTTTTACAGGACTAATTGAGAGCTAATGCACATTCTCCAACATCAGTTAACACTTTCATCACATTGATTTCAATATTTAAATATAAAGAAATAGAGAACAAAGGATTTAAATTTTCTCTAAAATAAGCTATCTGAAAAATAAGAAGGAATGAGTTAGTCAAAAGGCTATAAAATTCGGTTTTTAATTAAAAAAATTGTTAACTCCTCATGAGTTTTAGAGGAGGAAAAATAAGCTCCATATATTTGAGATATTAATGTTTTGTGACCTGTAATGGAAAAAGCACATTGAACTCCATTCATTCATTCACTCACTCAATCATTCAGTCTATCTTTGTACTCCTGTCATGTTCACAAAAGGGTTGGGTGTGTACCAAGGCCATACAATGAGCTATGTCTTCAAAGTCTAAGAGGAAAAGTGCCCTTTTTTCATGATTCATACTGGCCTCCTTATTGTTGCTTGAAACTCCAGGCATGTTCCCACCCCAGGGTCTTTGCGTTTGCAGAAGGTACATCCTCTTCCTGAAGATTCACATGTCTCACCGTCTCACCTTTAGGTCTTTTGTGAGGCATTCCTTGACCAGGCAATGAAAACATTTCCATGCCTCCTCAACTTATGTCTTATTTTCATTAATTTCCCTCCCCCCCTCCTGATTTCTTTATTCTACAGTACTCTTGTCACTTAACACATCAAAGACTCCATTTCTTTTTTTAAAAACTTGTCTATTTAAGTTTCAGAGGCACAGATTTTTGTCTGGTTTGTTCACTGCAGACCATAAATATTTGTCCAGTGAATGAATGAATGAACAGGTAAAATATATTCTATATTAGTGTGAAAATATCAAACTGGGATATTAAGAGTTACAATGGGATTGGGGCAGGGTTTCAAGGATTGACAATATTTCATAGGAATCATCTTGAAGGACAAGTTTCTATACAATACGGTGTCTGATTTCAGCTTTCCAAGCAAGCAAGTAACATTCTGTCCATCAAAAAGGCCTAAAATCTCCCTCTTTTGTCAGTATAGACAGAAAGAGGCCATTCTAAGAACATCCAGTTTAGACAGACTACAGGGCCCCAGCACTGTGTGGCCATTTTTGCAGATGCTCAATCATTAAAAAAAAACTAAAAGTCAAAAAGAAGAAGCCAAGATCCCATACCTGTTAGCCAGACTGTCCAAGGTCAGAGCAAAATGAGACACCCATAAGAGGAACTAGTCTATATAGGAACTCTTTCCTTAGTTGCCCAAGTCATCCACTGTTCTTTGGTGAGGAGGATAAAAACTGATATAACACTTTTTAAACATTTATAATTTTATGTATTTTAAAGGTTTAATTAACACCTACTTTATAGAGTTATCTGATGATAAAACAAGGTAATTTAAGTAATGGGTTTATTACAGTGGCTAGCGCTTACTGTGGCTATTATTTTATTATATACAACGTTGTAAGGTATATTGAGATCGATCAATTAAGTTCGCGAACTCATCCTAGAAAAAGTGCTACATACCTCTTTGCTGAATATCACTATGGTCACCTTCACCGTACTCCCCTTGGGAAGCTATGCACCAACACCAGCTCCTAGTCCATCCTTCAAAGCAATTTTGGAACTCTTTTTCTGGAATGGCCACCAGAGCTGTCGTCATATTACCCTTGATATCCTGAATGTCATCAAAATGTCTTCCTTTCAGTATTTCCTTTATCTTCATGTAAAGAAAGAAGTCATTGGGGGCCAGATCAGATGAATAGGGAGGGTGTTCCAATACAGTTATTTGTTTACTGACTAAAAACTCCCTCATGGACAGTGCCACGTGAGCTGGTTCACTGTCGTGATGCAGGAGCCATGAATTGTTGGCAAAAAGTTCAGGTCATCTAACTTTTTCACTTAGCCTTTTCAGCACTTCCAAATAGTCAACTTGGTTAACTGTCCAGTTGGCACAAATTCATAATGAATAATCCCTCTGATATCAAAGAAGGTTAGCAACATTTTTGCAACAAGTTCTCGACCTTAATTGTCTGACCTCATATAATATGTGAGGAATAGTCATGGAAAATCTTGAAAAGGCAAAAAGAAAAAGAAAGATTACTGGCTGTCCCATCTAATGTAGCTTCCCAGGTTATCTGTGACAGTCATTGTCTTGGAGCTATTGAACAACTTGTAAAGTGCATATAGAAAATGGTAATAGTGCAAATTATTCTTGTCAATAGAAATGCAAATGATTTGTGCCCAGTGGACATGCAATTGATTAATACCCAATTGATAATGGCCAGTTGTGCATCTGTTAAATAATTCATCCTAGTATTTCTAATTTCCTATGTATGTGTCTGCTCTTTGGATTCCCCTTTGAATAGTTTGTGACTTATGATTCTCATCAATTGTTTAAACAAAATCTTTGACATGCATTCATTTTATATTTATGAGGATTATGATTTCATGTTTTCAATATCCTTTAACAAATATATAGTCCTTGTTATAAACTATGAACTTAGTCATAGTCAGCAAGTCATTTTATTATTTTTATCAATGTTCTAGGTGTGTGTATTTCTTTTAATAAATATTCAGAGTGTGTTTATTTGTGTTACATTAATTTATGTTAATAAAAATTACTCAGTACTCAGTTTAAAAATAAACAAATAGAAAGATAATGGTAGGAGACAATGTCAAGTAGATGTGTTGATAGGGGGATGACAAAGGAAGAAGGAATGGAAGAAACCAAGATTGCGAAAGACTTGGTGTGGCAGACTGAGGAGATTGGATTGGGTTCTGAAGAGTCTGGAGTCCATTTTAAGAATAAGGACACCATTGCAGAGATCGTATTAATGTAAAGATATTGAAGCGCTCTCTAATATGTTCTATTATATTCTTTCTGAGCAAACCAGGCCCCATGAATTTGGTATTTATATCTTTTTTTTTCTACTGCAAAAATTTATTTCTGATATTTTATCCACATATTTCTTGAACATTATACATAAACACAAGAATGCATACTGCAGCATTTTTTTTAAGAACAAAATGCTGGAAACAACCAAGTAAGCATCAAAAACTAGTAAAATAAAGTATGGCATATTTATATAGCGTACTACCATATACCATAAAGAGTAACACAGATTACACACAGTAATGTAAAAAGAGATCTAAGATTTGATGCTAATTGACAAAAGCAAGATGCAAAACATCACATTTAGTATTATCCCTTGAGGGTGAGGGAGGGGTATTTTAAGGGATACTCTATATTTTTGTGTAGAAGAGGAAACTTTCTAAAAGGATACACACACACAAAATCTTAAGAATAGTTGACTCTGGAAGTGGAATTGCAGGCCTTCTGTGCAGTTTTAATTTTTTACCAAAAGCATGTGTGACTTTTATAAGTAAAAACATCTAGTTAATCTTTTTAAGTTCTCCAAGGTAGGGGACATTTCTTGGATGGCAGATGATCTGTGATCTCTAATTGTATTTGTATCTTAAAGCCTATTGTAAGTTGCCCCACAGATGAGAGTCAAGCTCTCCAGTACTTTGTCCCTCCTGATTTCATAACAACAACTGATATACTATTATTAATCGGCGTATTAGGTTGGTGCAAAAGTAACTGCGGTTTTTGCAATTATTTTTAACCTTCTAAACCGCAATATTTTTGCACCAACCTAAAAGATTTGTGATGGGGAAAGAGAGATACTCGGATTGTGTGGATCGGACATCCCTGAGGGAGTGAAAGGTCAGATGCCCAGAGCAGGGAAGTACTGCTCTGGTTGTCTACTCTTTTTTTTATAAAGAGGAACCAAAAGCCGATATAACATTCTTGGAAGAGTTATAGTTTTAGGGTCTTGACTAACACCTACCTCATATTAAACAAGATAAATAAAATAATTAAATAGGATAATTTAAGTTAAGAGCTTATCATAGTGGCTAGCCCCCTGTACGGTTACCATTTTATTAGCCACATCTCTTCCCATTCTTCCTTACAGACATTTGTTCTTATAAGTCTTTTCTCTGTTTGACTCTCTCACAAGTTACACCAGCAAGATATACACACATGATTCATATTGAAGGGAAAGATCTTGAAAAACTTGCCATTAATTAATTTTATAAGGTTCCACCAGAATCAGTGTACTGCATAAAATTCGTCCATCCACAGTGCGGTGACATTGCAAGGGAATGGTACAGTTCACTCTGACTTTTAGGGCACACGTTCAACCACGTAGTTTGCTTAATCTGAATGCATTTTTATCTCAATGACCTTCTAGGATCAAGGCTTGGAAATGTCTGCACTGCTCTTAAAACTGTGGTTGTGTAATGTGTAACTGTGTTTTTTGATGAAAATCAGTGATTTGATTTGAAATGGAAGTCACATGGCAAACTCCACATGGCATAAAGCTTCCAGGGCTTCTGCAATCAATAGTAACCTCCTCCATGTGTTAGGACTGGGTGAGCCATCTACCTGCTAAATTAGAGTGGTACCTCGGTTTTCGAACATAATCCTTTCCAGAAGACCGTTCGAGTTCTGAAATGTTTGAAAACCAAGGCACGGTTCCCCCATAGAAAGTAATGCAAAATGGATTAATCCATTCCAGACCTTTAAAATCAACCCCTAACACTGCAAATTTAGCATGAATTTTACTATCTAATGATACCATAGATCCATAAAATTTATGGCGTTCATAAACCTAAATGTTCGTCAATGGAGACATTTGAAAACCAAGGTACCACTGTACTCTCACCTCCCAGTTTTAACAAACCAAGACTTAGGCATTACAGCTGTCAAGCATTTTGCATATTTTGAAGGAGAGCTTTAGAAACATTCCTGAGATGAATATCTGACTCTTCAGAAGTTGGCCACCTAAACAAAGTGTTCTGTAGGAACATGAAAAAGTAGCAGGGTGATCGGTTGACAAGTAAAAACAAAGAAGACACAGAATCTCTGGAATCTTATTGAAGCAATGAGACTAAAAGAATCTTCCAGCAGAAAAAGAATGTGGGCCACGGCCATTCAAGTTTCATCCTGTCTATGGAGCACCTTTCCCAATAGAGATAGCCCATCAGTGGAGGTGTAACGAGACCAGGAGATAGCAACTTGGGTCAGAGTGTCATGACTTAAGTTTATATGAGGTCTGACGATTAAGTTCGCGAACTTGCCACGTCTGGTTACATGGGCAGCACTGTACAAACAGCTCAGTAAGGTTTCATAACCTCGGTGTGTCAGTGTCTCACAGCTGTATTCGAGTCGATGTGTGGGGGTGTCTTGCTGAGTGTCGTTATTGTTGTTGTGTGTTTTTGTGAGCTGTCACAAGAATATCTGAGCTTGAATTAGAGCAATGAACAAACATTAAATTTCTTGTTAAACTTTGCAAGAGTGGAAGTAAAATCAGAGACATGTTAGTCCAAGTTTATGAGGGTAATGCCATGAAGAAAACAGCAGTGTACAAATGGATGGAACATTTTTCTGAGGGGAGAGAACACATCACTGATGAATAGAGGTCAGGGAGGCCAGTAACGAGCAGAACTGATGAAAACGCTGCAAAAATTTGTAAAATTGTGCATCAATATCAACCGCTGACTGTGAGAAGCATAGCAGACCAAGTAAGCATCGGTAGAGAAACAGTTGGGAAAATCTTAACTGAAAATCTTGGCATGAGAATGGTGTGTGCAAAAATGGTCCGGAAGAAGCTCACCGATGAACAAAAGCAAAGGAGAGTAGAAGTTTGCCAAGAACAGTTGGAGAGGCAAAAACGATGTTTTGGGCCATGTTATCACTGGTGATGAAACATGTGTGTACCAATATGACCCTGAAACAAAGCATCAAAGTGCACAATGGAAGTCAGCCAATTCTCCATGACCAAAAATGTTCTGTCAGTCCAAATCAAGAGTCAAAAACAATGTTGCTAACCTTTGTTGATATCAGAGGGATTATTCACAATGAATTTGTACCTACTGAACAAATAGGTAAACAGGTTGACAATTTGGAAGTGCTGAAAAGGCTGTGTGAAAAATATAGATGAAAATAACCTGAACTTTTTGTCAACAATTCATGGCTCTTGCACTTCAACAATGCACCAGTTCACAAGGCACTGTCTGTGAGGAAGTGTTTAGCCAGTAAACAAATAAATGTATTGGAACACCCTTCCTACTCACCTGATCTGGTCGCCAATGACTTCTTTCTTTACCTGAAGATAAAGGAAATATTGAAAGGAAGACATTTTGATGACATTCAGGAAATCAAGGGTAATACAATGATAGCTCTGATGGCCATTCCAGAAAAAGAGTTCCAAAATTGCTATAAAGGGTGGACTAGGCGCTGGCATTGGTGCATAGCTTCCTAAGGGGAGTACTTCGAAGGTGACCACAATGATATTTAGCAATGAGATATGTAGCACTTTTTCTAGGATGAGTACGCGAACTTGTCAGACCTTAACTTTTATCTCTAAAGTTAAACCATATATCTAATTCCACTATGTCAGCATCTTAAGAAGTAGCTATATAATTCTAGTATAAATTGATCTATTGATCCAGGAATAACAGTAACAAACATTTACCTAACATTCTCATTTCTTCTCTCCTATAAATCTCTCAATAACCCCATGAGACAGTCCTTATTATTTCCAATTTGTATCTGAGGTTACTGATATTTGGGAACTTAAATAATTTGTCCAAAGGTAGTCACCACGCTCAGGAAATAACAGAACTAGGATTCAAACCCAGGTGGCCCAAATCCAGAGCTCATAGCTTGATCCCTATTCTCTAATTCCACTAACCTTGGGGGAAATTTTTACCACCAGATGTTATAAAACCATGTCTAAACATTTAAAAAACAATACTCACAGATAAATCATATACATTAAACACAAGAGAAAGAACACTTAACCTATCCTCTAAAATCTTTTTCTTCAGTCCATGTAGAGGCTATATTTCAATGGAAAGTGTACAAGAAAGAATCCAGACTCACATTTCAACAAAAATTAAGTATTCAGAATTCTCCCTAGTAAGTACTCAGAATTCTCACCGGCAGTGTCTAAATACTGCACCGTCAAGTAGGGTCTCAGCTCCTGGTCCCCGCACAAGAACGCAGAATATGTGAGGCCAAAAAGGAACACCAATGGAGCCATAGATAGGGGAGTCATACCATTATATTCTCACTGGCAGCTGGGTTGGAGACACAGGAAGTAGGATCCACATGATCCACAATCCACCATCCACGCTTGCTAACCCCACTTGCTAGCCACAATCCGCCGTACGCTTCTCTGACAACCAACCAATCCCCTAGCGTAGCCACGGCAGTTATATTAGGGGCTAATGGCTAACTGGTTACAGCTGATGGCCACCCAGCCACAGAGGATGGCCATCTGATTACAGCTGATGGCCATCTAATAACTGAGCCAGCACCTTTCCATGTGAGGCCGAGAGCCTGGAAACTGCTCTCTGGGACTCTGTCCCCACAAGCAGTTTAATACTAATAGTTAACTTACTGAACATCTCCTGAGAGCAAGCCATTGTCTCAAGTATTCTACATGCATCGACACAATAAGTATTCATAAAATCTTTGTGAAGTGGCCATGCTATTGTCCCCATTTTACAGATGATGAACTTGAGGCACACAACTCACGCTAGCAGTTAGAGGCACAACTTAGATCAGACACCTATGGTGTGGCTCTAGACCACTATGCTATGCTCCCTTAAAGAATCTTGAGTGCTGTTTCTTTTCCCTAAATCGCCATTAGCAATAGTTTTTCACAGCCTAATCATATGCTCAATATTTATGTCTGTGTGTATAATTCTTCCTGGAATCTGCCAAGAGGTCTCCCATATGTCATATGTTATCGAATATAACATCCCTGTAAGGAAGCAGCACTATTGCCAGAGTCCCTGTTTCACAGATAAAGAAAACACAAAGGCAGAACAAGTAAGTCACTTGCTGGAGCTGAAAAAAGGCATGAATGAGAATTAGAAACCAAGTTAGTCAGCTAGCTCCCTGTCTGCAGCATATATCTGTATTGCTTGAATGTAGTTCATAGTAGTTGTTCTGAGTTCACATATGTCTAATTTTTAAAACAATCCTACCCTAATTCAGGAAAACTGCCTCACTGCCAATAGCTGGAGCAAGAAAATTACACAGATCTGGTTGCAGGTAACAGTTACAAAAGAAAAAAAAAATGCCTTGGGTCTAAGTTAAGAACACTCTATGAATGACTTACAGATGAATGAAGAAAGGGTGGGTCTATTTACTGGGTTAATTTTCAGTTCTACTAGGGAAGTGTTTCCCAAATTTCAGTCATTTACCTGCCCACCTTTGTGATTTTTGCTTTATCAATATATCACCTAGGCTACCTTACATAATATATTTTTTCAATATACTTACTAATTTTGTTAAGCTTAAGCAAAAAAAATCTGAAATTATAGGTTTGGTATGTGAGTTATATTTTTCAGATATGCATTAAAATAAATACAGAATTATAAAAACAATTCGTCTGTAAACCACCTAACATCGTCTTGTATAAAAACGAATATTTATTGAGCACTTACTAGTGCCAGGTACGCTTTAAAGGGCTTTACATATATTAACCACTTATTCTCATAACAACACTATAAGTAGGTATTTTATTATCCCCGTTTTACAGATGAGGAAACTGAAGCACAAAAAGTTTCTATAATCTGTATAAGAACACAGAGCTGATCAATAGCAGAGCTAGAGTTATGAATCCAGCTGGTTTGGCTTCAGAGTCCGGGCTTTCAACAACTAGTGGACTCCATTTTGGATAATGTTAGATTATGTGGAGGAAAAAAAACTTCCGGAATTTTTGTGTAGCATCTTTGGACAACATCTGACTCTAAAAACCCAGGTTCCTACTTAACAAATGACAGAAGCAGAGTTTCCATGATGAGGTGTGTAAGGAAAAAGATTTTTTATGACTACAAAACCCTAAACTGATTGATGCTGTAGGAAAGGATGGAGGATTGCTAGTTTAAGTCCTTTATCCAAGAATGTACCATTAACCTGAAGTCAAGGGCTAAGGAGAAGTTTGAGGCTGACCTGATAAAGGCGAGCATGGCCATGGAGGAACAGGCTATATAAACCCAAGGTTTCTTGCATCTTGTCATGCTTTTAATCTTTATTTGTTCAGATGTTAAAAAACAAAGCTCCCTTTCTTCTTGATAAAGTTCAGTGAGCTAGAGGGAAATATTTAATTGCACAAAATTGAATATAGAAAACTAATGGGAATTCACTATGAATGAATCAAATCAGGGGCAGACTGGGAGAATCAAAGGTAGTAAAATACTCCATAAACATAAAATTGAACTTTAGCTGAAAGGCAAGAGAATTAAGGTTTAGCTATTTCTTTTGCCTTCTGGTGGGGTGAGGGGCAAGGACACTGGCCACAGAATTTTTAGAGCGGTATTAGGATTCTCCACGGGTATTTGAGAGCCATAATAAAGGTAAACCTCTGCTAATTTTCCCTCCCAACATCCATGTCATAATAAACCTAAGCATGATTCTCATTTGCATTCTAGACAGTGAAACTGGAACAAATACTGAGTAGGGGAATTCCCAAAATGTCACTCTGAAACTAGCATTCTGTTTCTACCTATTAATGTCTTCACAGAGTTATCCCTATATCCATAATTTACGTGTATACACATTATCTATATTTGTGTACATGTGTATCATGTAATTTTCAAGGACTGAAACATTATGTAATTTCATTTAATCACTGCAATGACCTCTTCTTGTTAAAATTATCTCCATTTCCTAAACAGGAAAATAGGCTAAGGAGGTTTAATAACTTGCCGTCAGCAAGCAAATGGTAGAGTTGCGATTTGAACCTCGGTCTGTGAGACTGATTAAAGAGAACAACAAACTCTTTTTCACCCCTTTAAGCATTGAGAGGTGGAGTCTAATTTCCCTTCCTTGAATTTGGGCTAGTCTTAGTGACTTTGCTGATACATAGAATGCAGTGGAAGTTATATTCTGGAATATTTGAGACTTGGTCATGAGAATGCTTTGCAGCTTCAGCTTGGACCTCTGGGAAACCTTGCCCTCAGGAAATTTCCTCTCAGCACACTCCCTCTTGGAGGTCAGTCGTCATGCTTTGAGGAAGCCCAAGTGGCCCCACGGAAAGACTTATACGGAATTTAACTGTGGTCCGCAGCTGACAGTCCTGGGGTTGAGCTCCCAACCAACAGCCAATGCCGAACTGTCAGTAATGTCATTGATTCGTCCTCAGTGACTCCTCGTCCAGTTGAGGTTCACATGATTGGAGCCCTGGCTTATATCTTATTGCAGCCCTAGCTAATATCTGATTGCAGCCTTACCTCATATCATGTGAGATACTGCATGTTCATAGGGCTGTCATAACAAAGTACCACAAATTGGGTGGCTTAAAAGAATAGACACAGTTCTTTCACAGTTCTTTCGGTTAGGAGTATAAAATTAAGTTGTCAGAGGGTCCATGATCCTTTGAAGGCTCTAGAGAAGAATCCCTCCTTGTCTTTTCCAAATTCCAGTGGCCCTCAGTGTTCCTTGGTTTGTGGCAACATAACTCCAATATCTGCCTACCTTGGTCTTCACATGGCTTTATTTTGTGTGTGTCTCCCTGTGTTCTCTCCTCTCCTCATAAGGACTCTAGTCATTGGATTTAGGGCTCACTCTAAATCCAAGATGATTTCATCTTGAGATTTTTAAACTAATTACATCGGCAAATACAGTATTTCCAATAGAGTTACATACAAACGTTCTATGTGGACACTAAGTTTTATTGGGGGGGGCACTATTAAATTCACTACAGGTGCAAGTAAGAACTATATAGTTGAGCTCTTTCTGAAATTCATCCACAAAGTCATAGTCATAATAAAATGGCTGTTTTAAGCCGCTGTTTTGCAGCAATAGAATACCACCATCTCTTTCCACTTTACTACACCTCTGCACAGAACCTGCGATACAAAGACTTGGAACACATATTACAGACCATTATTTTAAAAATGATACTCTATGTTTGCAAACACTTTTATTCTTTAGCTCACAGAAAATTAGATTTGTGAACTACCAAACACAGTACCTCACACATGATGGGCATTGATATGTTAGTTCTTTGTATTATTAACAGTGCTAGACCCCAAAAGACGTATTTAAATGTGGCTTCTTAAATAGAAAATCTTAATCCTGTCTCTATACACTTGAGCTAAGTCTCTAAATGTAAAAAATGTTTTTTTTTCTTTATATTTGCTCTCTATAATTTCTTGGGGCTACTCCAAAAATTTAGCCTCGTCCTTGGCATGGAGTAGGAAAACACATCCTGAACAAAGAAAGGATTTAGCTAACTTGGCATCAGTCATCTACGTGCTACTAGTTTTGCCAGAAGAAAAGCATCTTTGGTTTGTGTGTATTTGGATGTGTGGATGTGTGTTTAGATGTGCACACATTGCATTACAATCAATAATACAGTCATAGGTCAGCGAGTGTGTTCTCTCTTACACTGTGCTAATTAAGGCAGAGGTGGAAAATCATCAGCCTACTGCTTGGATGTGTCTTGGACTTGATATATCCAGTGGGCTGATCTAAAATCTAACCTATTGTCCTGCTCATTGTTTTTGGACATATCAAATAATTTCCCAAACCTAATGGTTAAATCATTAAGAACAGAGCATCTGAAGGGTTAGGGCTAACAAGCAGTTAGAGAACTGAGAACAATGATTATACTGCTTATTTCAAGTCATAGAAAATAAAGGGCAAACATTTTCTAAAGCCACAACCCAAGTGAAGAGCAAGGTCTGGCAAAGTCTAGTAACATTTAAGAAATTGCTCTATGGGGCTGACCCGGTGGCTCAGGCAGTTGGAGCTCCATGCTCCTAACTCCGAAGGCTGCCGGTTCGATTCACACATGGACCAGTGGGCTCTCAAACACAAGGTTGCCAGTTCAACTCCTCGAGTCCCTCAAGGGATGGTGGGCAGCGCCCCCTGCAACTAAGATTGAACAGGGCACCTTGAGCTGAGCTGCCTCCCGGATGGCTCAGTTGGTTGGAGCACGTCTTCTCAACCACAAAGGTTGCCAGTTCCACTGCCACAAGAGATGGTGGGCTACGCCCCCTGCAACTAGCAACTGCAACTGGACCTGCAGCTGAGCTGCGCCCTCCACAACTAAGACTGAGAAGACAATAACTTGAAGCTGAACGGCACCCTCCACAACTAAGATTGAAAGGACAACAACTTGACTTGGAAAAAAGTCCTGGAAGTACACACTGTTCCCCAATAAAAGTCCTGTCCCTTCCCCAATAAAAAAATCTTACAAAAAAAAAAAAGAAAAAAAAGAAATTGCTCTATCATCTCCCTCTTGTCCAGCTTCTCCTTAATTCTGTCTGTATGTCTCCCTTTGCCTCTCAGTGCAATGTCTCCCCTTTTCATTTTTCTTACCCTATTCCATTCTTGGTCTGTTAACTTTTTCCTAGTGACTTGTCCTTTCCATTTTTCATTTTAACAACAGTGGTAATTCACAAGCAATTGCAGTATTTTAAAAATGTGTATAATATTTACCAAATGACTTTTTAAATTCTTCAATGGTTATCTCAGACATGTAAAATCACTGAACTAAATTACATTATTATTTACTTCTCTATGTTCGATAATTCCGATAATTTATTTTTGCTTCAGGTCTACTACTTGTATAATGTTTCAGATTATATGCTTACTTATACCCTAGGTTATAAAAAAAATTTTCCAGTACAAGAGGACACGAAAACCATATCCTTTCTAGAACAAATTTCATTATTATTAATTTGGGAAGACTTGTTTTGAATTAGTTAAGGGCCTGAATTAAACATACGTATTTTTTTCATGAAGTTTTAAATGTTTACCTAAGAACATTGTAACTAGGCCAACACTCACTTACTAGACATATTTAGAAACCTAATTTGTAGAAATGATAATGTGCATGAGGGTGTATAATAAAGTATAAAGAATAAAATTTTACTCATCAGAAACTTTTCTCAAATTTCTTTTCTCAAATTTCTCGAGAGAAAGATGTTCAGAATGAAAGAATTACGATTTCCAGTGTAGCCTTCCAGTGTAGCTGAAAGATTAGGAGTAAATGTAGGGAGGATGGAGCTGCCGGGTCCTCTGGCTGTCCTAGAGTGACCCTGTATGGCCTTTAAGTATGCGCAGTGTATAAGAAGTTACTTGCAGCAGAGAGGTGAGGCTGGCATAGTGGAAGTTGTCTAGCTCCATGACGTAAGTGGGAAAACAAAAGGCATAACAGTAAAATAAAGTGAAACCTACAAAGACTGAAGTCATTAAAGGAATTCAAGGCAGATACAAATGTGAGAAGATAATAGGAAGGCCTAATGCTTATCATGTGCGATAAACACCATGTTTTTTGGTACAGAAACCCATCTGTAATGATCTATTATCCTAAGGGAGGAAGTCTTCAGGATAATCCTTCAGATTCTTTTTATCTCAGTATTAAAAAGTATGGCTTATATGTAAATCCTGGTTTGATTTTTTTTTTTTTTTACAGGAAGAAATGGATTAGTCAGCCAAGCCTCACTAATTTATGCCACACATTCAGATTAGGTCTGAATTTAGGTTTGTCTTTTCACTAAAAACAAAGACATTTCCATGAATGGTTATCACAAAAACAAAATCAAAAGGTGATTAAATCACTAACTGAAAAAACTGGTCTTCTTTGCATTCAAAGAATTTCCATACAACACACAAAAATAATCCCAATCTACATACCCCATGTGTGTGTGTGCAATAAATATTGGTTAAATTAAATTTGCTAAAATTTATAATACATGTAAGCTGCACGCTGAGTTGTAGAAAAAAATCCCAGAAGTTCATTATTTCACATAATTATGAGATTAACTCAATTATACCGCGGAAGAGATTGAATATTCAGAAAACTTTTCCCGAAATTTTGTTTTCTTTTGTGAAAATATACAGCGTCAGTTATAGTACACAAAAGAGACCTCTTCCCTAGCCCACAACTTAGAGTGTGCCTCAGGGAAGCTGTCCTTAGAAAGTCAAAGAATAAGCCAGAAGATGGTAACAAAGAAGTGAAAAAGAGTAAGCTTCAAACTCAAAATGTCCAAAACTTAATTTGTCATTTCTTTCCCCTCCCTTCCTTCCCAAACTGGCTATTGCATTGAGTCTACCCTTCAAACAGGCCAGGATGCAAGAAGTCTCAAAATAAGCTTCTTGGTTTATACACAAGTGAATCACAAAATACTTTTCTTCCCTTAGTTTCATCCATTTCCATGACTTAGAGTCTCATCCTTTCATACATGATGCTTCAGACAGATTCCTTTAGTCCAGTTTCATCATCTGTCAATCAAATCTACTTCCTGCTTTTTAAATTCTTGATTTCATCATATCATTCCCTACAACCTTCAGTGGCTCCCTATTTCCCAGCTCATTAAGTCTTAGTTGCCTGCATGGTTTGGAGGAATTTCCATTGTATTTACATGTACAACATTTCTGTTGCATTTATTACTCTCCTCAGTTTGGAATCCTATATATTAGTAAGGCCAATCATCCTCCTTTTTTACAAATACTTATACTTCTACCTCCTGGTATATCTTAGATCATTTTATTTCAAGAAAAACTCAACCGTTTCTGCCTCCTTGTACCTTGTCTTCAAAGACAAACTCAAGTCCTGCCTTTCTGCCTGATCCTTCTACCTCTTCCATGGCCCCTTGGTCTCCCCCTTTCCACACAGTTTAGTCCTCCACTGTATTTAGTCCAACTTAGTCCTATATTGCTTCAGGTATGATCATTTTATTGCTTCAAGTGAACTCAAGTTTCTTGAATTTAAACAATTCTGCAAGAAAGTCTTCCGCAATTACACCTTCCACCTCCAATTTACTTTAGGCCCCCAAATTATGTGCCCCCATGACACCCTCTGCTTTTCCATAGTAATACTCACCACACTTGCAACTGTTTGTCTATTACCCTACTGGGCCATGAACTCTGTTTATGGTAGCAATCTAATCTGTCCAACGTGCGTACCATTGTATCCCAAGGATCATTGTATCCCATAGGACCTGGTACACAGCAGTTGCTTCAAAAACATCTTTTGACTTATTATTAATCTGAAGGCAAGGACTCCTGCTCAGGTTTTGTTTTGTTTTGTTTTGTCTTTTTGTATTCCCCAAAATAGTTGCTAATGCATAATTTTTAAAAATTATAAAACCTTACCTTTAAACATGAGAAAATTATTGATAGTTGTGTTTATTTTTCATGTAACTGAAAATAAGGGGGGAGGGGGGTGGTTGTTCAAGCTCACTTTGAGAAGGAAATTATAAACATTAATTAAAAACCAATCTCCTTAGTAAATCACAGTGGAAAACAAGCCAACAAACCCTGAGGGAACTTGACTCACCTGAGGTGGGGCCTGAACCTTCCCAAGCCTGGGGGTGTAAAGGCAGATATTGACAGGTCTTCTTCCTTGTGATTTCCAGAAGGGAACATGTTCTTCTGATCCTTAGGTGAGCACAGAGTCTTAGGGGAAGGGTGTGGGCAGGTCATGAATATTGCAGTGAGGACTTCTAACATGTCCAGCATCTGTAACGTCAACCTATGAATCCTTCTGTGCCTGGAACCTATCACTTAAAATACTAGCACAAGAGACAGCAGCACCTCCTTTGTGGCTGGAATCCTTCAGGTACCCCCAGTGCTGAGGTTAATGTTTCTTCCAGATTCTTATCCTAGTAACACAGCCTGGGTACCAGACGAGTTAACTTTCCAATTCTGGAGTTCCCTCATGCAAAATCTGAGTTTTCATGTCTTTATTATTAAAGTGACTTGTAGCTCTTCATTCTTTCTACAGTCTTTTTGTTAACTCAAATCTTTGGAATCATGCTGCAGGGTCCCTGCTTCAGAACTCCCTGATTTAAACTATGTGCATACAGAGGGAGGGAAGGGGAAAAGATTCAGTTTCTTGAGGTCCTTCTGATTCTAATCTCTCCTTTCATTCTCCTTGATCTTCCTAAATTTCTGAGCAGGAGTTTCAACATGAAGGTCATGGTTAGCCTTGCAGCTCCTTGGATATCTGTGTATGCAACTAACTAAAATTATGTGGATAGATTGTCTGTAGTTTTCATTGGATTTTCAAAGGAACTAATGACCCTAAAATATTAGGAACTATTGCTCTATAGGTTCCTATGATATCCTCAGGCCCCATCCCTCGCTAATCTTCTTTCCTCATCTTTTCTCCGTGATTGAAGTATTCAACCTTAACAAAAAAACTTATGCTTTAGTACCTGATATAAAATAGTCTCATTTGTTCATTGGTTTAACAGATAAAGAATTCCTACTATGTGCTAGGAACTCTTCTTGGCACTGGAGATACAACATAAGACAAAATGGGTACAAGATGCTTTGTTTGCTGCATTTTTACTCTATGTGAAGAACTTTGTTAAGTGATTACCTCCTTTAATCCTCATAACAAAACTACATAATAGGTATCATTATCTTACTTTTATAGATGAGAAAACTGAGGCAGTAAATAATCTATGTTCTCACAGTTCAAAAGTAACGGCTCCAGGGGCTGGAAGCATCTCTTTAAGGGACCTCTTCAAATTATTTGAGGACTACAGTGGAAGTCTGAAGTCAACCAAGTCCAAAAACCCCAGTCCATGAGAATGATCAACAAAACCATTCAATACAGCCCGGGTGTCTGTTGATGGATGAATGGATAAAGAGTAGGTCTATAATACAATATAGGTCGATATGTACAATAGAATATTGCTCGGCCATGAATGAGAATGGGTTCTTGCCATCTGTGGTGGCGTGGCTGGACCTGCAGGGTATTGTGCTGAGTAGAATGTGTCAGACAGAGAAAGACAGATGCAATGTGATTTAATTTATATGTGGAATCTAAAGAACAAAACAATGACCAATATATGGTGTTAGATGGGTCCTAGATTTATCAGGGAGATAGATGGAAGGGGGTTGGGGGGCAGGGTAAAAAAGGTAAAGAGATTAAGAAGGACAAACTGGTAGTTACAAAATAGTCATGGGGATGTAAAGTAAAGACTATATAGTCAATAATATGATAATAACTATGCATAGTGCCAGGTGGGTACTAGACTAATCAGGGGGATCACTTATCAAATTATATAAATATCTAACCACTATGCTGTACACCTGAAATATAAAATAATATTGAATGTCAAATTACATACATACATACATACATATGTACATACATAAAATGTAAAAGTTTTCAAAAACGAAAGCAACACCATTCAACAAAATACTTTTTGTACCTGGTTTATGCAAGGCACATGGGATACAACCCTGAATAGTGTATGGTCCTTTCCCCAAAGTTCAGGAGGTTAGGGGACTCCGGTTCTTACCTGACAATGGAGAACTGAGGTAGTATGGCAGGATGGCAAAAGTTCTTTCTGGTCAAAATTTGAGGTGCATATGGTAGGCAGAAAAAGGTGAAATGTGGGATTTGGGGATAGAAAGCCTTATTTGTGAGCCTTTGGGACCTGTATGGAAATTGCCGTCGTGTCATCTTTGGTCAATTTCTTTCTCTGTCCTCATGTTTATGGACTCCCTGATCACTTATAAACTCTCTTTCATTTTCCCACCTCCCTGTGTAGATTTCATCTTTACTTACTGGAGCATAACAGGTCCTACTAGTACAACAACAGCTGATTAAATCAGCAGCAGTATTTTTAGCCAAACTTCATTAAAGACTTAACTAAACAAGGCCAAACTGTGTTAGTCATAACATTGGAATAAAACTGCAGATACCCTTTTCATTCATTTTAATAAAATCTATTTACATCTATTTACAATTTTCTCTGTGTGCTCAGAAACGATCTTTTCTGCAGCTTAGTCATAAAACCACTTGGCTGAATGTCTATGTGTTCAAATAAGCTTAAACTCTTACAACCACCTATAATGAGTTTTTTCTTTTTTGTCCTCTTCTTCCTCCTTCTTCTTCTCCTTTTTGTCACAGACATCTCCCATCTGTATTTTTCTTCCTACTAGTACAACAGTAGGAAGTTTCCTACTGTACTTCCTACTAGTACAACAGTTTCCAGAGATTTAAGATTTTGTATATTTATTTATTGATTGGATTTCTTTCAGATCTGTAAAAATATTTAAAATAATCATTACTTTCTTTGAAAGCCTTTTACCAAGAGTCATCCGAGAGGTTTGGTGATTTGATAACTAGACAAAGAGGACCTAGGATGGTGACACATGAGCAATCCGATTTTGGATATACAGTATTGGGTTATTTGAAAATTAACTTTATCCATTTTTTTCTTTTTAATGTGGCTACCAAAATTTTTAAAATTATATATGTGGTTACATTACATTTCTATTGGACAGTGCTGATCTACACAGATCAATTTCTTTTCCATCACTAAGCATAGCAGAACGAAAGAATGTCAACTTGAGGATGAGGTAGGTATGCTATTTTCCGACTAAATACATATTAATGTTTGTTCAGGCAGTACATGGGGACTACTAATACGTGTAAAATTGTAGGTGCATATTACAGACTAAATTAACAGAAAAATTTTAAGTCATTTGTAGTCACAGATAATATTGAAATAATGAACATTAGTTCAGTATCTCTGGGAGGTTTTTGTACTGGGCACTAGTTTCATATTGTTTTTCTTCCACTGGAAATACTGAGTTATATACTCCTACATACTGTTTTGCAAAAATAATTCTGAGAGGGGCTGAAGCCTTGACAGTATTGGCCTCTCTTAAAACTTACACATCTTTCGTTATTGATCTCATGAGATGCAACCAGTGATAGAAAGCCAATTCCAGACTGCCAATAGACATTTTCAATTTTTTATGTTCTATGCCCACATCACAAATCCACACTGGAAATCATATGAGCTCACAGAGCTAATGTACTCTAGATGCTCTCTTCATGAACATATCCCAGTAACATATTAATCTACAAACCAATATTTCTGTACAATTTCCTTGTGTTCTAGAAAAATTGACTTCTTGACCATGTCTAGGATTTTTTTTTTCACTCACAGTTAACTGTATATGAGCTAGAACAGGTCTAATCTGATGCTAATAGGGTACATTATATACACCATACATGTCTGTGTATGTAGATACACACACATGACACAAAATACCCAGGAACATTAGGCATTCCTGACTAATCTATAGACACTTATTGATTCCCCATCATTTGGCCAGCATTACCGTAGGCATGTGGGCTTGCATGATGGCTTTTCCTTTCAAACAGTTTCTAAGTTGCTTGGACTCTAAATTTCATTTATGCCAATGCTGAAGTGAAGGGTATTTTCCTGCTCCTTCTCTGTCTCTTACCTCTAAGTTTACCTGGCTCCCCTTGTGTCTCAGCTCGGGGAAAGAAGGGCATGGCTACTGGACAAACAAAAGAGGCTTTGGAAGTCAAAGCCTTAGGTCCAGCAGTGGTACCGTAGGTGGCAGCAAACTCATCTTGGACAAACATCCCAAGAGTTGTTACAGCCCACTGTTCAAAGTTCTTGAGTCTGACACCTGCGTTTGAACCCTAGTTCCACTTATTAGTTGGGTGATCTTGGGCACGTTACTTACCTAATTTCAGACGTAGTTTCTTCCTTTGAAAAATGAGGATAATTATAATTCTTATCTGTCATAGTTGTTATAAGGATTAAATGAAGTGATACCTATACATCTCTTAGTTTGGCACACAGTCAGGGTTCATTAAATAAAAACTGTTATTACACCAGTTATTAAATACTGAGATAGGTCTTCCTTGGATGCACCAATTGGTTTTAAGAAAACAACAGAAATTCCGCTACATCACTGTTCTGTCCAGGCTTGGCTCCGCCTTATGACCAAGTATTCATCTTAGATTTCACATTACAAGGGCTGCCCTTTGAAAGTGTTTTTTTTTCCAACCTATGAACCTTATGGTCCTTTACCTTCTTTCTTCTTTTTCTCCTCCTTGTCCTCCTCCTCCACCGCCTCCTCCTCCTTCTTCCTCTTCCTCCTCTTATTTTTTAAAATATAAATACCGATGATAACATTGAGTTTATAGTTCAGTAATTCACTTAAGAAAATAAATAAAAACTAACACCTTACTTACTTTACTTGATTTGAACATTGATTTCAATATTACGAAGAATTCTCTCGGAAAATACAATTAGAGTGCACACATAACACCTTCAAAAATAAGTCCCAAATATTCCATAGCTCTGTGGGGTTGTAAGTACATATGTGTTATCTAGTAAATAAACATATCAGGATGCCCATCAATATTATACAATAAGATGGCTTTGGTATGCGTTCAAGTGTATTTTCAATATCAAGGATATTAAGGATTTTAAGATATTCAGGATATCCTCCCCTCAGTCTTGCACCAATCCACCCAGATTCTTCTAGACCTCGTTAAATAATAGGGTTAATTACTATGATGTCCTGGCAGTAAGTAAAACAGAAAAAGGGTACCAGTAATTAGCCCTTATTTTAAACAAGAATTTACCAAATTAGCTTGATTTACAGTTACTTTAGAATATTTTTTTTAGGTTAAGGCCAGTGAGTGCCATATAATAACACGATTGGTAAGCAGGGCTATATTTTACACTATAAATAATTTAGCACACAAAAAACACACATGTGCACATTTAACATTAAAAGGCATATTTGTCTAACATTAACTTTATATGGGTTACTTCCTTGGCTGGGTTTTTTCTTACCTTTTTCACCATCAGAAGTGATCACATTTAGAATAAAACTATTATCAAGTTTTCCCTGTTAGGTGTTTTACAGTCAGTACATTCTTTTTTACTCCAAATGCTGCAAGCAGAAAAGTGACTCTAGAATCATTCTAAATGTAGTTGGACAGTCAGCTCTCTAACAGATGTCTTTATATGATCTTTCAGCTATCAGTGTGACCTTCTGACACCTCATTAGAATGTCGTCACTAAATGCCATATGGTTGCATCTGATGTTTTTCAAATGACCCAGGAATACCTAAATTTCAAATTAAGTTCCCTTCCAACAACATTATTTCCTAAGAGGACTTATCGTAGTTTTGACAGTTACTACAACCAGCAGGAAACCTTCCAAGGTTTTTTAGAATCACCTCACCCTTCAAACTTCACATGCCCCAGGATCTAATTAAGAGCCTTTGTTGTTGACATTCATTATTGTTCAGTTTCAGCTTCAGGTGTACAGTGAAGTGGTCAGGCATCTACATCATCCCCGAGGTGGTCTCCATATATAGTTACAAGAAATGGAGTACAGCATTAGGAATAGAGACAGTCGAAATGTAGTATCTGTATGCGATGTCAGAGGGGTAGTAGATGGGGGGGGGGGTTATCACTGTGTGAGGGATATAAATGATAAATGTTTAACTATTACATTGTTTTGTACACCTGAAACTAATAAAAAAATGTTTTAAAAAAAGAGCCTTTGTCATTTCTCAGGGCACTTGGGTGCAGAATATTTTGAAGGAGGAGAATGAAATATGAAGAGGCAAATCCTTGACATTTGAAAAACAAACAGCTTCATTTGGCGAGATGACAGGGGCCTGTTTCTCCTTTCAGTGACTGTTTCTTTGTAATGTTGGAAATGTTAACATGGGGCCAAGAACCTGGATCATACAGTGAGTGGACCGTTGCCACAGACAAGTGGAGCTGTTGTGGTATCAGCAGCGCTATCCATAGGCGCAACAACACAAGTTTTGCCATTTCCTGGTGCTGCTTTCAAATGTCTACTTTCTTAGATACAATCCAGAGCAAAATAGTGTAGCATAGTGGCCTCTAAGGCAAACAGGCTATCAAACATGTAATCGCCAACCCCCCCAAATGGAAAAAAGACATCCTACAATCTGGAGTGAAAGATGGGATATAACCTAGCTGCATGGAGTAGATCTGGTGGCAAAGACTCTGGGGGCGGGGGGGGGGGTAGAGAGAGAGAGAGAGAGAGAGAGAGAAACAGCAGTGCTCCAGGCAGGAGGTGCATACTACACCCTTGGCTCAGTTTGGTGAACAGCAGGCTGGCACTGAGCTCAAGGAGATGGAACAGAGAACAGCGGAGGGTACCAGTAATCGCCCAGTCACTGAATCAGCCAGATGTGACCTGATCCTCTTTGTCTGCCAGTGTCATGCTACCCTCAAAAAACACAGAAAACTGGGAGGACAAATAGTGAGCCTGTGCTGGGAAGATGCCAACAGAATTATCTGAGGGAAAAGGGAGAAGAAAGCAAATATTGAAAGAATGGTAATAGATACAGCCCACGGCAGATACCTGCCTACCTGCAGACAGACAGTACATGCTGAAAATATGCAAATGACAATTACCTCCAATGACAGAACTAAGCACATACACTCTTAAATTGCCTAACTCTTCTTCCGCAGTCACCCAGTCAAATCTCTCGTTTCTGCTAGGTTCTGGGACCATCCATTTGTTTGGGTAGCTCTTAGAATTTAGAAGTATAGAAACTTCCCTCTCTTAAACTTCTTTTGCCTGGCTTGAATTCAGTCCATTTCCACATCTTCCATTTTTGCTTTCTGATATATTTTTTGGAACACCAGTGGGTACTAGACTTATCAGGGGGATCACTTTGTGGGTTGTATGGATGTCTAAACACTGTGCTGTGCACCTGAAACTAATATAATCTTGAATGTCAACTGTAATTAAAAAGAAAAAATGAAAATTACTTATTGAATAAATCTTTTGAATTAATATGCCTATCTGAGGGTAGGTTTATCTTAAAGAAAAGGTGAGAACATAGACCATAACAGCAAGGTATGATATGTCCTTAAAACAATAGATATTCTAAATACTCAAATCTACATGGAGCAGAGAAAACAGGATGTTCTCTTTGCCATGGATATTTGATCTTGGACTTGGCATTTACTACTGATGCCTTAGCAAAGGGCATCCAAGGTTACTTATTCCCAACATGCAACCGTCTTCAGTGAGCATTACAAAACAGAACTGATTCTGCCTTACGTTGAACAAAATAATCTAACCTTTGTTTCTCAATCCTCTGGTGATAGTCACATTAAAGATGGCTATTAGTCACATTAGAGATGGCTATCTCCCTGTTTACTTTATTTCCCTCGAAATATCAATACCTGAACTGATGATACAAATACACTGGTCACTGGAAATTGATGCCACTTTATGTCAGAGCTTCTTAAACTGGTGTCCATGGAGGGTCACTGATGGTCCTGTGAACACTTGAATATTGTCTACAAAATGTTGGATGCATGTGCATTATGTTTTCTGAAGAGAGGTCTTTACGACAAAAGTCAGAAGTTCCCCAAAGGAATTCATGGCCCCAGAACAGGTGAAGCATTATTGCTCAATTGAAACTAGTGAATTGTCATCTTGCTGATAACGATTTATTAGATGGATATGGTGCTTTGTAATACTTTTACTGTGTCCCACATTCCTCACTCAGTGCTAGGTGTAATGAAAGGTGCTAAGACTTGCAAATCAGGTTCTTATAAATTTGATTAATAAAATGATCTCCTTTGGGTTTGGCCTTCTTCAGATAAGCTGGTGATTACGTTTCTGGTCTGTAAGGCAGAAACTTAATTTTCTTCCCGAATCTATAGAACCTGAGGTCTAATGTTCATGCGTTCCTCTCCCAGGGGTATGGCTGCATTGCTAAACCACAATGCTGAGTTCCTGCACATGGGCTGTCCTTCATATATTCTGATGCTAGGAACAACTGTCCAGCTACTTCTTTGAATGAAATCAGATTTACCTTTAACAATCTCATCAAATCACCTGTGGATCGAGGGCATCTAAGAGCAAGGTGTCTAACTGCATTTAGAAGTAAGGCCAATTGCCAAGAATTAGAAAAGACTGACTAACCCACACGAAATGGAATCTATAGATTTAGCCCACGACTACCACATGCTGGCATGAGCATTGAGATAACTGTGGTTTTCAGTATGCCTGCAGAGCGGCTATACTTCTGTGGCAGATTTTACAACCAGAGTTATATATTTTTCCTTTGGGAAAGTTACCAATTTTGAAATTATTAGATCTGAGGAGCCCAATTCCTTCTTTACTTCTATCGCTAAATTATATTTTCATCACCACTCAATAGCACTGTATTTATCCCAGTGTAATAACTACACCACAGTTAAGTAACATTGCAAGTGTTACCACCTATAGGCAGAAAATGTATGTCTCTTATTTTTTATGATAAGGATAGGACTAGAAAGAAAGATTTTTATTATAATTTCAACAACCTCCCATCTTCAAGTTTACCATTCTAATACCCAAACCTTAATTTTTCATTCTTCTCTCCCTCCTCCTTTCTTGAGAATAAATATTCTTAACTGTATAAGCTAATCTAAAAGAATTTCACTTTATTATATTCCTTAAGAATACCACCATTATTTTGTCATTTGATTAAAGTTATGGATTTTTTTCATGTAAACTTTCTGTGCTGCAAAAAATATATAAATGAAAGAACTGATTTGTCACAGTTCTTTTACCATGTCACATACCCCTTACTGTGAAATCTCTCATTTCAGTATGTTGTAGCAGAAAAATGGGAAAAATAAAAAATTTGAATGAAGAAGGAGGCATTTTGTCTACATTTCCAGCAACAAAAAAGGAGACCAGCAAGAAAAGTCTCGATTTGGTTTACGCTCAAACAGCTCTTTCCTTTGAAAACGATGTTTCCATTGGGAACAACTTAAGGATTTTGTGGCTTGCTTTCTCATAAAAATATTAAAGATCCCAAATTAGTTCACCTTGCACCCTTTGGTGGGTTTAGAGATTAGAGAAACACATGCTAATTAATGCCATTTTGGTGAGTTTTAAAATTTCTATGGACATTTCGTACAATATCTCTGTTGCTGGTATAAAAACTAAAATTTCAAACATTCCTTGTTACTGAACAAAAAAGCCAAATCCTCTTTAATGTTTACCAAGTTAAGGAATCTGACTATAGGAAAATAGTCCATTTTTCTGTTTTTTGAACACATTCTCTCTAGGAGAATTTTTGCCCACATCAGTTAAATCTCAGTCTTCCATGGAGTAAGATTCCAGGAAGAATAATCAATGTGTCTTGGAGCAGCCTGACTGACTATAAATTTGAGCTGAAGGCAGAGTGGTATAATAGAAAAATGTGAACTTTAAAGCTATGAAGGTCAATTTAACTTCTAATTTCACTGCCTAGCAGTTATGTGACTTTGGAAGAGTTACTTATCTTTCCTGACCCTCAATTTTTCAACAGAAAAATTTGAGCAATAAAATAAACCTCTCTAGATCATTTTAATGATGAAAAATAACACATACAACTTATTTAATACAACGTGAAACTGTTATAACAGTTTCAAAGGCTGAATTGTACCCTCCCAAAATTCATACGTTGAAGCTCTAACCCACAGTGCCCCAAAATGTGTCTATATTGGAGATAGTGACTTTAAAGAGGTGATTAAGATAAAAATGAGGTCACATGAGTGGGTCCTAATCCAATATGACTGGTGGATTCTTCCATATAAGAAAAGATTAGGAAGACATGGGCACACATGGAAGAAAGACTATGTGAAGACACAGAGAGAAAGTAGCCACGTAGAAGACACCTTGATCTTGGACTTCGAGTCTCCAGAACTGTGAGAAAATAAATTTTTGTTGTTTTAGCCACCCACCCTGTGGTATTTTGTTGTTGCAATTCTAGCAAACTAGTTCAGGCTTATAATAGACTCTTGATGGATGAGAATTATTATTGTTAGTTTTCCATTGAGACACCAGATATAAATGTCTAAACTAGGTAAACAGGGCTGGGTCATAGCTGATGGTAAACAACCATCCACTGAATGAATTAAAGGGGATCCACAGCAAAGTATGAATTCTTGAAAGTACCCCCAGCCAGCACACCACAGTACTAGAAATACCCAGTTTATTTAGGTTAAAACACTAAAGGGTTTTTTGAAGATGCACATTAAGCCATTATACTCCATCAATGTCTTTAGACAAATAATTTATAAGATTGTAGCTAGTTTTAGAAGCCATGATCTTGGAAACATAATATTCAGAGAAAGTAACTTTTCAAAAGGGAGAGGACATCGGCCACTGTGAATGAGGAAACTTCGCCATAGAGTTGCCAAAGAAATAACAAAGAGATGGTGCTCTGTGGTCCCTGAGTCCCAAAGGGACACCCCCCAAAAATGAAGGTGCTGACAAAGGGACACTGAAGACAAATTTTCTCAAACCATAGATTGCCTATGGAAGAGATCTGTTTGCCCCTAGAAGACAGGATCTGTGTGTGTGTGTGTGTGTGTGTGTGTGTGTGTGTGTGTGTGCGCGCACGCTCTCACACAATTTCCTCTGTAGAATAGAAGAGTCACACAGGACAATGATTTATATTTATAGTCAGACATTGAAGGTTAAATGACATTTCACTGGGCTACCAGTAAGACGTTCCTGAGGAGAAAGACGAGTTTATAGGAGGTTAAGAAGGGAATTGAAGAAGGAAATGAGGAAATAAATTAAAAATAGGAAAACAATGCAGACTAGCCACAAAATAATAGAGTCAAAGGAAATCCTCAATGCAGAAGAAATCACAGACTCAGAAAACTCAAAATATTTCTTAAAAAGCCTGTTATCACTGTAATCCACTTCTTCCCCACGTCTAACTTCAATTCCAATCAGTGCAATTTAAAATTTTCTCACCTTGGAGAGTATTATTTAATGTCTTTCTCTTAATAACTCTTCATGAACCTTAACCATTCTTTGACCTGAAGGGAGCTAAAACAAAATGAAGAAGAAAAATAAAATGAGAACGAAATTAAAGTGAGAAAATAAAAGACCTTACTGAAAGCAGAGAACTTTTATTTGACTGGGAGTCAACACTGAGGCCAAACAGTTACTGGTTTGGTTGGGTTGTCAAGAAATAGTAAAATCTGAAATTTTAAACTGGAAGGAAACTTAGAGACATCAATTTCCTCATTTACAAAATGATGGGGTTGAACTACTTGAATCTCATGTCCATTCCAGCCATATTATTTTTGTGATTCTGTAACATAGTAACTTCCTTTAAATTTTTCTGCTTATCAGGTATTAGCAAAGATTGTAATGACCAACTGAGGATAAAATTAAATGACGTGAAGCATATAATTCTAAACTATAAAAATGACTCAGTATAAGTCAGATCATCTTCCAAATAATACGTTCAGTGTTCTCTATTTGGCTTTTATTTTCCATACGACCAGCCCAAGATTTAGGTGTGAGGTCGTTTCTTGGACAACAACTTCTTTTAAGTTTAGTCCACTGAATCTGACTTTTATTTAAAATGTTCTCTTTGTTGCCCATTTGATGACAGTTCCAACATATTCTCCAATGACACCTTCTTCATCTGCTACAGGCTATAGAACCAAAGATGTCATGAAGCAAACAACTGTGATCGTCCTGATAGAAAAACTTTCCATTCCAGTAAAATATCTAAGATGCTGCTTTGTCAACTGGTGATAAAAAATAAATTCTCAGCAATAGCACATGCATTATTGTAAAATGCCTATGACAAAAAAATATCTCAAACACAGTAGCTTGCTTTAAAAAAATAATAAAAAGTGAGTTAGAGGGGCAGCCGGATGGCTCAGTTGGTTAGAGTGTGAGCTCTTAACAACAAGGTTGCCGGGCCAACGGCTTGAACCAGAGTGGGGGGGAGGGGGAGAGGCAGACGAAGAGGAAAAAGAAAACAAACAAAAGAACCAAAAAACAGGGTTGTTAGTTCAATTCCCTCATGGGATGGTGGGCTACACTCCCACAGCTAAATTGGAGGACAATGACTTGGAGTTGATGGGTCTTGGAAAAACACAGTTTCCCAATATTCCCAATAAATTTTTTTTTTTAAGTGAGTTAGAAAAATAAAAACAACAAAATACATGAACAAATACATGAACTCATAAAGGTCAGTGGGGCTTAAATCTCCACTTCTCCTGTGTTTTGTTGGAAATGAAGCTAGGACTGTTGGTGGCTTTAAATAATTGCTTATGAGGACTGTATGTCACCTGAGATAGAGACTCATTTCAATCAAGCCTTGTTCGCGTGTTTCCTGAGGGCAAGAGCCACTTCTGGTTCATATTTGTGTCTTCAATGGAATTTCATGTAAAACATAACAGGATTTTATATACAAGAGTAGAATACATGAAATAAAGAACTATTCTTGGGAACTGGAGGATATTTTGGAAGCATTAGAAATTTATCTCACTAGAGCTGATTTATAAAGGGTTATTTTCCTTGGGGAGTTTTTGCCTTATACTGGCCTGGAATACAAACGCCAGTAGAAGAGAATGAATTAAAAATGGATTTGGAAAAAGGGGATAAATGTAATTCAAATAGCATTAAAATTAACATATTGGGATATCATTTTTTATATGAAATATGCTGTGAAGTGTAAAACAGTTCCAGTAAACAGTAAGAATTAAACAAGTACGGTTGGGAAACTCATTTGGTTTGTTATTACACGTTTGCATCTGAGGTTATGCAATCATATGTACTATATCCATGATCAGCTAATAAAGCTTAATTGAAAGGGGGGTTTATTATGTCCTTTTTATGAACGGGTTGCTTGGCCTGCCCTCTCCATTTCTTGTTTTTGAGCCTGAGAAAGTTGAACATGCAGCACTGAGGGTGATAGGTTATTACCCCGGTTTTAAGAAGGATGTATTCAAGAGTAGACATAAGCCTTTCTAAGGCATTGCAGGCCAGGTGCAGATTGAATTATGATCTGTTTCTTGCTACTGCAACCTTAGTGTGACATATTAACTTGAAAGATGATATTGTTTCTTATCACTATCCTGCATAGGAGGAAAACATTCAGCAAACATATGAAAATTATTTTCCAGTCTCCTGGGGTTTCCAGTCTGTGTCATGGAAGGGAAATCTACATAATTTACTCCTCTTCGATGTGTAGCAATCACAACATTCACAACATGCATGTTATATGCTCTGCTTTTGTACGAAGGCAGTTGTACAAATGCAAATGTAATTGAAATCAACAATCTAGTTAAAAACCAAAACAAAACAAAACCTTGTCATTTAATCCATCAAACTAGAATAAGGATTCACTTGCTTGAATAATCCAAGTGTGACATTTAAATCAGGCACATTAGGCACAGTTTTCCCTCCCTGCAGAGGGGCACGTGCACCTGGAAGAACAGATGGATCTTGTTGCTTCCTGATAAGGTCAGAGAAGCTTAGGTAGAAGGTAGTTATGCTTCACACTCATTGGTTTTGCCTCTGGAGACACAAGGCTGTTACCATGACTACAAAACTGCAGTTGCTACAGCATCCACAGGCTCATCTGATGTCAAGGCTTCCAGGTGGCCCAGCACAAAAGCTATTACTTTATGTTGTTTGCAAAAAGTCATAGTAGTACAGAGCCAACATCATTCCAGGTAAACAAAGTTTCCTATACATTTCCATGTAGGCAGACACTGTTCTTCAAAATGGGAGTAAATGGTCTAAACAGATCCATTGTCCCCAATTAGCCCATCAGAGAAATAAATTAGAGTCGAAGGGAGAAAAATATGCACAACCAGTATGGAAATACTGCTTACCTACCATTTTCTAAACACAGATTTTAAATGTATGGAGAATTTAACAGAACCTCACACAAATCTGTAAATCATTTATACTGGCAAGCCACAGCAGCCAAATCGCTGTTTGGTAAGAAGGAACCACAGTGTTACAAAGCAGAAAACAGAGAATCAGAATCGGAAAACCAGGAAGGCAACTCATCCATCGTCTTGCCTCTAGACTAGCTACTGTCAGTTCTTTTCTATTTGTTGGTTTATTTCAGCTTTATTGAGGTATGACTGACAAATAATCATTGTCAAATATTGACAAATATACAGAGGGTGCCAAAAAAATTGTACACACATTTTAAGAAAGGAAAAAACTGTATTAAAATTATAGTACTCAATATATACTGAAAGCAAAAGATGAATACAAATCATGTGTATACATTTTTTTGGCACCCCAGGTATAAATCAGGTATATTTAAGGTATACAGTGGGATGTTTTTCCGTATGCATAAACATTGTGAAGAGCTGCTGCCAATCAAGGTAATTAACTTATCCACCAGGTAATATATTTACATGTGTATGTGGTGAGAATACTGAAGATCTACTCTCTTAGCCAAATTCAAGTGTACGATTCACTGTAGTCTCCATGCTGTACACTAGATCTCCAGAATTTACTAATCGTATAACTAAAAGTTATGTCTTCATGGAACCTTTCCTGATATCCACACCAGATTGCTTCCCTGTGTTATATACTCCTGGAGTGCTCTGTCCTTCTTCATAGAACTCCACACACTTGTAACGAATGTCAGTCTTTCCTTCTAGACCCTACAAGGGCAAGTCTATTTACAATTCCATCACCCAACATAGGGCCGATAAAAGTGCTCAATAAATATGTGCTAACTGGCTTAAATGAAAATGAGAAGCGTGCATGGGAAGGGATAAGTTGTCCAGTGTGCTGCAAGTATAGGGGTCATGAGATGTAGTAGTAGGTAAGTTTGTGGTTATATTTTCTAGAATCTTCTAAGCAAAACTGAGGCGTTTACATAGGATTCGGTAGACAAGGGGAACCAGGGTAGGATTCTGAACTATGGTGTGATGAGATCAATATGGAGTATGTTCATATTGCTTCCTATTTGAAACTGAGGGCAGACCAGTCAGGCGCACCGTGCTTGCTTGTGTTATCTCTTTCACAATGTCAGTTCTCCTGAATCATGGCTATTGGTCCTTATAAACATAAACTTTGTCATAAGAACATTACTCTATACTGTGATTTACAAATTCTGTCAATGTTACCTGACAACTCAAGAGCTGTGAAATTTTCAGTTCTCCTGACGCCATGATGGTTTTACCATTAACTTGCTCTGGACCAAGAAAGAGTAATTTAAAAATAACTCTAGGAAATACCCCCCAAAATACAAAGCCCACTTTAGGCAAGGCCTGATTTTGTATGGGGAACAAAAGCAGAGCTAAAGCAACACCAGCATCACTTCCCCTGTCTTCTTAAAGAAAAGAAACACAAAACACCTTCCTACAAATGCTAGCTACTCTGAACATCAGAATCAGAGACGATAGTGTAAGTAAAGAAGAGAGAGGAAGGGTGTATTTCTCAGTTTTTTCCTTCTGTGAAGCAAATAGTTTTTTGGCAGTTGTCTGGCCTCTAAACATATCTTTCCTAATGAAATCTAGTCCCCTGAAGGGACTATGAGTCAGTGATTGTTCACTCATGCTCAGCAAGCATAACTTCAGACACTTCTTTTCTGGATGTTGTCAGGTCTTCATTGTCTGTTATGTATTTGGTTCCGTGCCGTAAACATTCAATAAACAGTAAGTAATGAGAACAATTAATACAATTTGAGAGAGTTTTGTGAAACCAAATAAAACACATACTAATTGTTATTTAAATGTACCAAAAAGAGTACAATCTAATTTGGGGTAACATTGGGACATGTCAGTCAAGACACAAGCTTTGGAATCTGGACTGAAACCCTGACTGTGTAGTCTACTAGTTGTGCAGATTTATTAATAATAAGCTTGAGCAAGTTATTATTGAGTAATTTACCCAATGTCATACACATACAAGAACGTACTGTGTGCCAGCTCCTTTACGCTGAAGTAAGTACCATTATTATCCCCATTTTCCATGTGGGAAACTGAGGCATAGAGATTAAGTAATTTGCCAAAGACCATATGCCGAAGAAGGGGGCTAGCCAGGTTTCTTAAACTCCAGCAGTCAGGTTTTTAGAACTTGCTCTTACTTACACTATAGTATCTAAGCTTAGTTTTTTCTCTAAAACAGTTACAGTGATACCTACCTTACAGGGTTGTTGAGATTTAAGTGAGACAATATATGTAAAATGCTTAGCACATGGTAGATTCCTATTAAATGCTAGGCATTATAATCAATGATCCATAAGATTTATGATCTTAAGAATATTCACCACATATTCAACGATCAGTAATCCATAAGTATTATCTTTTTTTTCCTTTGGGTTATCTATGGTACAATTTTGTTTTTTCCCTATGGTACAATTTTATTCATATACTGGATGGATGTCCTCTTCTGAGTGTAACTCTGGGGGCATTGCCCACTCTCTTGGTTGATATATGTTCAGGGAGTATTTGATACTGGTATATTGTGCTATTATCCAGGGTACCAAGTCTCAGTAGTCAATATTTTCAGTTTAGCTGACAACTTTACTTTTTAACTATATCTTGAAGTTCCTTAAAGTAATAGTATATACATCAAGTATATATGCTTGATAAGGGAATAGATGTTAATGAAAAGGAGAGATATTTTTCAAATAAAAAGTTTTAGACTATTCTGAAATAAACAGCTGAGCATGTTTCTTTTCCAACCACATACTTTTAGGTCCCATGCAAAAGCTTTCATTGGTTTTGAACTCCCATCTGGAATTTCTAGTCCTTAATTATAATTATTCTACTGTTACCTGAATGAAGATCACTGAAGAAGGTAGAAATAAAATACATCGGTTAATTTGTGTCTCCCCCATTCAGAATTTTTCAACATGCCGCAAATCTGCCCCAAGCACTGATTCTATTCTTCTTTGTTCATTTTCTTCCTCTGAAAAAGGGCTAGTATAGTTTGGATGTCAGCCTGCCTGTTTCCGTTCTAACCACAAGGTCTTAAGCTCCTCATTTATATTCATTGCTGGTTTTACATCCTTCCTTCCACTTTTTAAAAATGCAAATCATTTTCCCAGTCAAATAGGCATATTAAATGCTCATAGGTGAAGTGTTATATGCTAAGTACTAGAGATATGAATGCTAACCACAGAGGAACACAAAGAATTAAGGAATATTGGGAAAAAGAGGACCACAATTAGAAAAGCCAGAACAGCCAGAGAGTTTGGAAAAAAACGAGATACTTAACAGTATCATTAAAGTCAAAGGAAAAGATGGTTATTGGATTTAGGACAGACCACTCAATTTTTATGTGAGGATCAGCAGAGTTTATTTTTATTGCAAATATTTGCTGTTTCTGGGCACGGAGTAGAGGCTGAATTGGGACTTCATCTAGGCAGAGGGTCATTGCCGGGAGAATAAACAACCAATGAAGCTTTTAGCAGTTGCTCAGTATTACTATGACAATACTGGAAAATTGAAAGGTTTCAGACATATGGCTGGCTGGTTGCCTACACAAGATATTTACTTGATTTTGAAGCTGCACGGGAGGTGAAAGTCCAAAGCCTCTGGTAAGCAGAGTGAAATCACCTGAATTCTCATGAAACAATGACCTCTGTAAGAGTATGCCTGAATGAACTCGCCTGCAGAATTTCAAGGCCAAAGAGTCAAGGACAACCAGCAGTCCTGGAAGCCCCTTGGAATAGTAATAAACTAGAGGTAGACTGAAGCTTACCAAAACTGTAACCCAGCCTTGACCTACCTCAGTCCTGATTGGATTACAGTGATGTATGATGTATGATGTACTTTATCTGCCCATCAGAGGAAAGGCTGAACCCTATCTGAGGAAGATACTATCTCCTGGAAATAACACCACTTGTTCTTTTGTACCCAATAAAATTAAAATACTTGACATGAGATGACGTAAGTCCATTTGGTTAATAACCAATAAAAAGAAAAAGTAGACAATAGAAGCAAACCCAAAAGATTCAGAACTTGAGGTTAGCAGATACAGACTGAAAAATAACTATAATTAATATGCTAACAACCACAAAAAGATGGAGGAAAATATATGAAAAGATTTCACAGAATTTAAATCTGTAAAAGAGATCCAAATACACATTCTAGAGCTAAAAAACACAATATCTTAAATAAAGAATTCAGTGAATTCATTTCATAATAGACTGGATATACTGGAAGACTGGATTAGAAAACTGGATAATACCCAGTGAAGGGCACAGAGAGAGAAAATATGAAGAAAAATAAACAAAAATGTAAGAATGATGTGGGACATGCTCAAAAATTGTAACATTTGTCAAATTGGATTCAAAAAAGGAAAAAAAAAGATATAGACTGACACTGAAAAAAATTTTGAACAGATGATGGTAGAGAATTTTCCATAACTGATGGGAGACTCAAACCATATATTCAAGAAACTTAGAGAATCCAAGCAACAAAAATTCAAAGAAAATTATACTAAGTAGATCATAGTCGAAGTGGCTGAAAATCAAAGACCCAGAGGAAACCTTAAAAGGGACAGAGAAAAAAGACACTTTACCTTTAAAGAAATCACAATAATACTGACAGTTGGCTTCCCTTTGGACGTGATAATAATACAGACTACTGCTGAATCACATATTTAAATCACTGAAAGAAAATAACAGCCAGGTTTGATTTCTATGCTTAGAAAAAATATCCTTATAGTGACTTCTGACTTACTCTGTCATCAATAGACTGACTAAATAAACAAACACGATAAAAGGAGTTCTCCAGGCAGAAGGGAAATGAGCGTCGATGAAAACAGAAATGTCAGTGGGAAGAAAGAATAGAAGAAAGAGTAAATGTGTAGGTAAATGTACAGGTAAATATAAATGAAATGATCATACAAAACAATGTAAATTTCATGGAGTTTAAAATATCTATTGCATTAGAATATATGAAAATGATAACACAAAAGGCAAAAAGGGGTTAAGTAGATTGAAAGTCTTCTAAGGTTATAGCCCTATGAGGGAAGTGGTAAAAGTAATACTTTGTAAAATTGTCAAGCACCCAGGAGGTCAGTTCTGGAATACCCAGTGTTAACTCCCTTTGTTGGTGCAAATTCCATTACCACATTGCCACTTTCTTGCATGGATTCTTTCACTCCCATATCCTCAATCAATTTTGCTTGACCAAAATGAAGACAAGAGTAGACCTACATCTTATTATTTCCTCTACCTTCAATCACTTAACTTGTAGCGAATCAAGAATTGATCTGGTAGATTGTCTTTCAGAAGAGCAAGCCAGCTCACCTCACCGACAGCCCATGATCTTGATAGTTTGCCTCTGTGATATACACTGTTAGAATCGGTTTATCTGGCCAGCTTGCTTACAGCGATGCCCTTCTAGCCTTACCTCTGGTGTGCTTCCTCTCCACTTTGCACATCTAAAGAGCCAGCATAGTTTCCTTTTTTTCTGTTCTTTCTCTCTTTCAGTTCAATCTGTTGCTTTTGAACAAGGAATAAATATCATTCCAGGGACAAGTTATCATCCCATTCCATCAGGTCGATGAGAGAGTTATGGGCCTGTTTATGTTTATTTGCTGATATTTATATTTTATTTTACTTATTATTTTTACTTTGCTTATGGACTAGTTATCATGTTCTTATACATCTTTGCATTCATTTACTCCTACAAATTTCAATCAATTTCTTTTTCTCTCAATAGTAATATAAATAACAGACTCTGGAGGTAGACTGCCTTGCTTCAAAAGCCCAGCCCCAGTAGTTACTGGGTAATGGAGGCCATTTTTCTTATTCTTAACTTCCCTGCTTAAGTATTCTCATCTGTAACATGACAATGAAGATAGTAATAATAGGATCCACTATGATTTGGGATTGGGGTGGTGGTGGTGGGGGGGTTGTTTGAGTCAATATAAATTGGACTCTTAATCATTTGTGCCGGACAAATTGTAACATGTTCAATAAATGCTGGCTATTTTTCTTATTCCTCCTTATTTGTTATTTCTTCATTTTGATGTCCTGCTGTCATGCTGGATGTCAGGCGGGGTCTCTGGTACCGCTCCCCACATAAGAACGCAGGATATAGTGAGGCCAAAAAGGAACACCCATGGAGCCATAGATAGGGGAGTCATACCAGTCTCGCTGGCAGCTGGGTTGGAGACACAGGAAGCAGGATCCACACGATCTGCAACCTACTGTCCACTTCTCTTTTCCAACCAACCTTACTTACTAGCTGCAATCTACTGTGCTAACTGCAATCCGTGCTTGCTAGCTCAGCCACCACCTTCTTGCTAGCCCCCATTTTCTGCTAGCGTAGCCATGGCAGTTATATTATTGGCCAATGGCTCACTGGTTACAGCTGACGGCCAACTAGCCACAGCTAATGGCCATCCAATCACAGTTGATGGCCATTTACTACCTGAACCAGCACCTTTCCATGTGAGGCCAAGAGCCTGGAAACTGCACTCCTGGCTCTGTCCCCACACCTGCTTTATGGTTTATGGAATGATTTTCATTTATTTCTTTCTCATTTAAGTTTAAAAATCTTTCCAATCTTGTGCTAGTTTGAATAACAACAGAAAAACCTTTCTTGTATTGAACTGTTCTAACATTTTCTGTTTCTGTTCATGCCTTCCACTTGTTGCTCTAGTTCTGCCCTTCAAGGCTTCAGAAAGAGAGCTGTTTCCATTTCCCACCTATTAGCCTTTCCAAGATAACTGTTTCATCCCCTATGGGTAGTCTCCTCTGTAAACTAAATGTCTTTATTTCCTCTCTGCATTTCTCCAAGAAATATTCTACCTCTGTTCTATCATTTTCTTTGCTAGCAGGAAAGATAAACTGTAGATACAATCCTGATCATCTTAGGACAATGCACATCACACAAATGCACACACTTTGCAGTTGCATGCTGTGGGACAGAGCCAGGAGTGCAGTTTCCAGGCTCTCGGCCTCACGTGGAAAGGTGCTGGCTCGGGTAGTAAATGGCCATCAACTGTGATTGCATGGCCATCAGCTGTGGCTAGTTGGACGTCAGCTGTAACCAGTGAGCCACTGGCCACTAATATAACTGCTGTGGCTACGCTAGCAGCAAGAATGGGGGATAGTAAGAAGGTGGTGGCTGAGCTAGCAAAAGCGGATTGCAGTTAGCACGGAGGAGTGTGGGGTGTGGATTGCAGAGAAGTGGACAGCAGATTGCAGACAGTGTGGCTCCTGTTTCCTGTGTCTCCGACCAGCCATCAGTGAGACTATAGTGGTATGACTCCCCTATCCATGGCTCTGTGGGTGTTCCTTTTTGGCCTCACCATGTCCTGCATTCTTCTGCGGTGAGCGGGACCAGAGATCCCGCAGGCCACCCCTCACAACACATGGCGCAGGGAGCAGGGTCTCCCGCATGCGAAAGGCCTCCAGTGTCCTTGTGTACTTGATTTAAGAACCTGCAATTTTCTTAGATCAACAAGTTGTCATCCCTGATGAAAACAAGCAGCCTAGCTCCAAAGAGCTAAAATTAAATGATATATTGGTTATATTTCAATAGGTGATAGGAAGGAGAGTAGGAAGTTCTGACTTAGTCATGGAGCAGCCTACACCCCACCAGGTAGTAAAATAAGCAGGAGAAGGAGGTCCAACGGAAATGCAGGGCAGAGGAGGGCAAAGCTGGAAAAGAAGCGGTGGTGTGGGCCCAAATGGGAAAAGAACAAATGAGGCCAGGCCTGAGACAGCTGCTGCCTTCCCATATCAGCCAGCATCTAGCCTTAGGAATGGAACTACGCTGAAAATACAGTGTGAGTGAGCGACTGGTTTAGTGACTACTTCAAAAATTATGATTTAAATGTTTTGAGTTTGGCTTGGTAAATTGAAAACACCCTAACCAAACACTTCTACCCCTTAAGAGATCTGGGTTATACTAGATAGTTATCAAATAGTTATATCAACAAATAAATGCCTCCATTTGGTAGGCAATCTTTCTAAAGGGTTTTGATATGTTTTTATTTCCCTCACCAACAGTTTCCTAGAAAAGCCCTTTGATATTAAGGAGGTCTTTCTAGGTGACTCTTGAGAGGATTTCTCTTTCTTTTTTCTTCTTTTGCTTTTTTGTTTTTCCTGAGAAACAGGCGTAAACAAATCAGAATGCTAAAGGGTACTTGTTCTATAAGTTCATAACTTCAACTCCCAGGCAAAGCAGACAACTCCGTGTTTACCTTCTGTCGTAGTGAGCCAGCCCATTTAGCAAATGCTCAGTTGTTTCCTTCTTGCCCCTGGGCAGTAAGCTACTCCTTTAGTTTCATCAGAGCTAGTGTGCTTAGAGACAGAGTCCCATTTTAACAAAAAACTTAGAAATTATTCAACTGATTTTCCTATAGCAACACACCAACTTTTAGTTGCAAAATTAGATAACTTCGAAACCACTACAACATAAAGCAGTAGTATTCACACACACACACACACACACACACACACGCACATAATACCACTTTGTATAGTAGGAAGGAACTGAATATTCTCTAATTTTAAGTATCCATTTGTGGAGAGGCTTATTCATATTCTTCATTTAAAATGTTTGAGTATGCAAGCCAGCTGGGGAGTGGGTGCATAGTGGCCACCAGATTCTGACAGGTCTTTGAAACTAGCAGACAGGAAATATTGCAGTGACAAATGAAACCTGGATATCAGAGACTTAGCATACCGATGTTTACCTTGTTGCTCCTGAGTACATGCAACATGCAGTTTGACGAAGGGAAGGGCAGGAAGGAGCACTCAGTTTGTCACACAGTCTCTCAGGGATTCAGGCTTATTAAAGCTCCACCAGGTGGAATATGGATCGTGACCTTCTTGGTTACTATGGCAGGAAAAAGATCCCATACCTGCTCTTCTACACACCTTCTCAGAAGGGACATGTATCACTTCCACTTATTTTACTCTATTGGCGACAACCAGTCACATGGCCTCACTGAACCATAATATAACAGGGCTGGGGAGTATAATTTCTTGTATGTCTAAACAGAGAGGAAAACTAGATATTGGTTTTATAAGAGAAATTTCTACCATGGACCTTAACAGATCTGAGTTATACTAGATATTTATCAAATAGTTATATCAACAAATAAATGCCTCCATTTGGTAGCTGGGACTCTAAAGGACAGAGAGGCAACATTACCTATAGAAGGATCTGGAACTTTATTATGGAACTTTGGGAGTTTTGTTTCCTAACAATATTTGTACTTGTGAACTGATAAAAGAGAACAGAACATATAAGTACAGTACAGGAAGCACTAACGATTATGTCTTTGGTAACATAATTCCCTTTAGGAAGACATAAATGCTTTCAACAATTTACAGCATTTTAGTATTTAAAAAAAAACCTCATTTTTTTGACATACGCATAAAAGCATTAAATGATTTGAATCTTTGAATCACAGCAGAAACAGATTGCTGGCATGTGGAACTGTTTCAAAATTATACTTACATCATTTTGGAACTGAAGCAGAGCTGAGTGCACTGGAGAAGGGGCTTTGAAGTCTACACCTTAGGGCATTGTTTTGCCCAGGTACGTTCTCTCCACAGCCACCAGAGTAACCTGTCTCACCATTTCCCTGAACTGCTCCACACCTGTCCGCTGCCCCATCAAGCTCAGGATAGTGCAAACTCCTCAGCACATATGACAGAGTCCTAGTATGTTAGTCCCTCTAGGACGGGCACTCACGCTGCTTTGGCCAGTACCCCCACGTCCCTATTGTACATTGGGAACGGATTTCTAGAGATGAATTCCTGCCCAGGCCCTGTTCTGCTACACATTTCCTGAAGTTGATTGCTCATCTCTGGACAGTGGCTGCTCCTTGACTCCTTTGCCCACACTCTATCTTGCCTCTCAGCAGACCATGCTGCTGCATGTGACATGTTTTTGCTGCTACTTGCAGTACTGCAGTAACACCATTATCCACTGTCATCTTCTCCAGCTGCACTGAATGTCCTCAAAGCACCTCCCCACACTTTCCACCTAAAGTCTTCTCTGCCTTGGACTAGACATCCAATTCCAAGTCGAGCATCTCTCAGTCTGTGCTATCCACGCAACCTAACTAGAACCATGCCCAGACCGTCCAGGTTGTGATACTAGTTCTTTTTGCATTTGTATGAGCACCGCTATGCCATGGAGGCGGGGATTGTATCTTACCCACTTCTTTATATTCTTTGATTGCTCCAGTAATGGTTAATTTTATATGTCAACTAGACTGAATCACGGGATGCCCAGTTTTTCGACTAAACAATATTTCTGGGTGTGTCTGTGAGGGTGTATCTTGATACGTTTAGTATTTGAATTGGTAGATTGAGCAAAATAGATTGTCCTCCCCAAAGTGGGTGGGCATTATCCAATCCCTTGAAGGCCTGAACAGAACAAAAAAAGTGAAGGAAGGGAAAATTCACTCCCAGCCTGACTGGTTGATGGGACATTGGTCTTCTGACTTTGGACTGGGATTTACACTATGGGCACTCCTACTTCCACAGCAAGGTCTCTCTCTCTCTCTCTCTCTCTCTCTCTCTCTCTCTCTCTCTCTCTCTCTCTCCCTCTCTCCCTCTCTCCCTCTCTCCCTCTCTCCCTCTCTCCCTCTCTCCCTCTCTCCCTCTCTCATGCATGCATTGCCCTAGGAACTACTTCTACTGTTTTTATTGTCTCCCTCCCTCTCTAATGTCAAAAAGAGCATCAGAAAATCAAACATTTTTGGGCAACCACTGAATTTGCAAATAAATTTAAATTTTACAGAGAATTTTTTAAGTCACAAAATATTTTACAGAATCTTACTGCACAGAGTATCAGTGGCATAATTTAATCTATAAATTAAAAAGCAAAATCTGTGAGTCAAATTGCATTTTCAAATAGAAAGCAATGTGCCTTTGCTCACAGGCAGATTTGGTTTGAGTACAGTTTATTTTGTCTCAGACAGTAGTTTTATAAGCCTGTGTTAGACTGTCTGAACAATTCAGATATTTAAGGGAGCTCAGATTTTCTTTCTTTGACCAGAGCAAGTCAGTCTGCAAGACTTTGTTCCCGAAGGTGGTACATTTCGTTGCATTCATTATCCCAAAAATGGCAGGCAGAGGTTATATAAAAAAGTGCATTTTGCAAGAAAGTTTCCAAACCATTCACCTCTATAAATTACCTAAGACATTTTGCTCTTCACTTTGGAGAAGGACATATCTCACCCTACCCCGCAAAAAAAACAAAAAAAAAAACAAAAAAAAAAACAGGTAGCCTTTTCATTTCTGACTTTTGTTGTTGTTTATTTTTATTTGTTTTTGTTTATTTCTTTGCTTGTTTAATTCCTGAATAGCTATCATGTCCACGTAGGTCAAAAATCTTTAGACTATACACAGAATGAAATAATTGTCTGTGATCTCAGTCCTTCTTCTACCCACTTGCCTATCTCACCAAAGATTAAAACAGGCAAGCATTATTGTTACTTTCTTTGTATCCTTCCGCAGGCTTTCTATGCACATACAAATGAATATGAATTTTTTTTAAAAAAAGGGGACTAAAAAAAAGGGGGGTTACTAGACTTGGGATCACCAGTGCCTGGTAGCCCAGGATTTCCCCCATTTTAGCACTGAAAGTCCTGCCTCTTGGGAGATTTCTTATCCCTGAGCTAATCAGGATGGTTGACCGCTCCAGGCCTTCTATATACTGTCCAGAACAAATGTATTTGGGGACTGTTTTTCTATCCATTGGATCTTCCTCATTCTTTTTTTTTCATGGCTGCACAATTTTGTGGATGCACCACTATGTATATAGTTCAGTACTCCCCTGCTGATGAATATTTGAGGTTTTTGGTTTTGGTGGTTTGTTGGTTTTTTTTTTTGGTTTTTTTTTAATCTTTTGTATTCCCAAACCAAAAGTATTTATCTTTGCCTTGATAAAAGATTCCCTTTTTATAGTGCCTTAGAATTTTAAAAAGTTCCACTTTAAAGATGTGCATCCATACTTAATAAATACATAGCCTTGCTGCATATTAATATTGGGAAAATGACCAGTTAGTTCTTCCAATGTGAAACTGGGTTTGCAAATTTAAAGACTGGGAAGGTAACATTTCCAGCTTTGTTTTCAATTTTATTCCCAAATGATATGAATTTCTCTGTCACTAAATGATCTAAAACTTCTTTTTTCTATTATAAATTAAAAAGCCACTTCGTTCATTTAGCCGATCAGATGTACTCACCATCTGTTAGCACAATGACCCTACTTTCACCTGATGTCATTTTTATCTGCGGCTTCAAATGGGCCACTCATTTGAAATTAAGCTACTCTCACTCCTTACATAATTGCTAAAGCTATATAACATGTTATTATCAGAGAAGCTCCCATACTAAGTGGTTTTTAATGCATTTGTATATTATCTATGGAAGAAGGCAAAGAGATGACCAGGGAAGGGATCTGAGTACCTGCATTTATTCTGACTAGATTTGATGGCATTATTATGGCTTATTTCAATTTTCATTTTAATTTTACCCTGGAATTTTCCAGTGCTACAGAACTGCCACTTGCATAGCATGGTGGCTGTCACAAGTAAGGATCTGTTTGTGGTTTGAAGGATCTGGGTAAGTACGACTTAAAATGCATTTATGTTTATTAAACACTTCAATAGTGCTTTCATCAGTAATATCATCAGCAATTATACCCCCAGTGAACATAGCAGAACAGTAGCCCAAATTTCTGCCAAGGAACCTTAATTAGCGTCACAACTCGTGGTCCTAGGCTGAAAAATATTAGTTGCAAAATTATTCTTCTAGGAAGAATTCCAAGAAAGTGTTGAATAAAAATATATTGAATATTTTTGTATTCACCCCCATATTTAAATGTTGTGACATTTTACTTAACTATATTTTAAATGTCACAGCCTCTCTAAAATTGAGTATTTACATCTATGCCTTATTCATCCTTGCATCTCTAGTGACTAGCCACAGGCTTGGCAGGTAAAGTATATTTAAATAATATAACATGATTTATAAAGTACTTTTAGATAAACTGGCTTTATTCTTAAGTAGTCATATGAACAGATTAGTGTTTAGTATTAGACAATCATCATTTTACAGGTGAGGAAGCTGAATATCAGAGAAGTCATTTGCCCAAGTCTACACGGTAAGAAGGAGGACCGAGATTTGATCAATCCAAATCTCCAGTTTCTAGCCTCAAGCCTTTCTCTGTTTCTCAGTAGGAACACACTGTGCCATGTGCTAATGAAAGGTGGAGGCTCAAGCCTTTGGGTGAAATAATTACTCTCTTTGGATTGGTGAAAAATAAATCCTGAGTAAATATCCCATATGGTATGTATGACCATAATCTCAGAATCACTTTTTATTCCTCTTTTTTCCTTCATCCTTCATACCAAATTTTTGGTAAGTCCAATTAATTCTACTTTGTAAGTGTCTTTGGCAGTTACATCCTTCTTGCCTCAATCATCCTAATTCAGGCCCTCACCATAATTCCTTAGGATAAGGTGAAGCGTCTCCCTACCCATCTCTCTGCCTGCAGGGTCTCACCTGCACTTACACAACATTAGATGATGGAATCATAGGTAAATAAGAAACATTTCTGACCCCTTACAATATTTTACTGTCTAGCAGAGAAGACAGACACATAAATAGATTATTTTAACCCAATGTGGTAAATGCAATGACAAAAATACATATAATGTGTCATCAGAATGCAGAGAGCATCTTAAAATTGCTACCAGGGTTTTCTTCCCAAAGCACAGATTTGATTTTAAAATCCTTCAATGGTTTCTACCTGCTTAAAGCAAAGGTTGGAAACCCAAATGACTATAGAAGTCCAGTAGGTACAAATATTTGTGAAGTGGGCAGATATCATGCAATAGGGAGGTGTGGGGAATTTGGAAATTATAGTGGACTGAAGAGGACATGGCTATACTAAAGGGTCAGTCGATCCTCAGCTCTGGCCATTTGTGGTGAAGTGAGGCCCAATGTGGCCAAATCATCTGTTTTAGCTTTTGTTTTGTTTTGTTTTTTTCCAAGAGAAGCTGAAAGGCAAGAATTTTATGTTAGGTCTCCCAATTTTTAAGATATTTAATTTTGTAATTCAAATTATAAACACACTAAACCAAACAAATAATAATAATAATAAAAACCCTAACATACACAAAAAACACTGTGAGAGCTAACTAAAACACATCTGCAGGCCTCCAGTTTGTGACATTTGGCCTATAAGAGAGTCAATACTTTTTATGAAGACATCCAAGACTTTACATAATCTGGACCCAATCTATTTTCCCTTTAAACCCACACCAAGCATACTGTGGTTTCTGGAACATCTCTTCCACTCTCATGCAAGATGTCTTTGATCTCTGTCTACAGTGCCCTTCTGCCTTCTCTCACAGACCTGGTGAAATTCCACTCCTCTTTCTCGTCCCAATTTACGTGTCAACCACTATGTGAGTCTTCTTGCATATTCAAGGTATAACTAACCTCGTGCTTCTTTTTTTCTCCTGGAACATTTTATTCCTACCACCAGTAGAATACTTGTATCTGGTTCAAAATCCCATCAGTTATGAGTTATTTTCTTCTGGTTTTCAGTTCTGCCTTTACTTCTCCCCCTAGCAAATTTCATTTTATTTTCCTTAAAGCTTAGTTATATACATTTTTAAAGGTTTGTAATATTTTATGTGGAATTCAGAGTGAAATGAAGTTTAGCTAGCATCAGTCCACCCATGGCTAGGATTTTTTTTTTTTATCTTTAAGTATTGATACTCTATAACCCCTTGAAAGCATTTGTATTTGTTTCCTATTGCTGTTTTGACAAATGATCTCAAACCTCATGGCTTAAACAACACAAATTTATTACTGTTGATGTTAGAAGACCCATATTGGTGAAAATAAAGTGTCAGTACAGCCACAAGTCCCTTCCGGAGGCTCTAGGGGAGCTTGTCATAGCTGTTAGAGGCTGTCTACATTTTTTCCCCATTCTTTTTAAAATTAAACATTTTTCCCATTTATTTATTAAGTTTATTGAGTAACACTGGCTAATAATATTATATAAATGTCAGGTGACATTATAATTCAATTATCTGTGTATTTTATTGCTTGCTCACCACCAATGATCTACTTTCCTTCTGTTACGATATATTTGACCCTTCTACCCAATTTGCCCTCCCTCTACCCCTCTTTCCCGCTGGTAACCATCTCTTGTCTGTTTCTATGACATTCTTGAGTCATGGCCTCCTTCTGTGTTCAGAACAATCAACATATGAGGTGAGTAGTTCTCACATGGGAAAACTCGAACTTCTTTTTTCGCATCCTTCTTCCACTTTTAAAGCCCCCTGTGATTACATTGGGCCCACCCAAATAATCTAGGAGAACCTCTCTATTTTAAGGTCAGCTGATTAAAACCACTACTCCATCTCCATCCTTACTTCTGTTTTACCATGTAAGTGGACATATAGATTCTGAGGATTAGGACACTTCAAGGGGACTTTATTCCGCCTACCACATGATCCTCTAATGGCAATTTATCCTCATGTCATGGGAAAGTACATTTATCCCCATGACATGAGGATAAAACAAAGGCAGCTCTCTGTAGGGAGCGGGCTGTAAGCTGACAAGGGCCTTGCAGCCTACAAGGTCATCCCCATGGGAAGCCTCGCCTCAGCATCTTCCCAGGAAGAATAAGGTAACACTAATGCAGCCACAGACATTCAAACTTGCGAATACACAAAACAGAATGTTCTACTGATACCTGCTTGTTCTGCTAATACTTGTTTGTATAGACAATTGTTCTAACACTGTATATAAACCATGTGTGAAATAAAGACTGTGCCACTGCTCCGCCATCTGTGGACAGTGGATCTCCCCATCCCAGCTTTCCTGTCTCCACGTCTTTCCTCAATCTCCCGTCAGGTTGAGCCCTCCTGGCCATGCGGGCCGCGGCAGCTCTCAACATCCAATCTTTATAAATTCAAATCTATAAGGTAAAGAAAAATGGCTTGTTTTCCCACTTGATCTTCTTTACTGGTCCTTACAAACCAGGCATATATATATATATAAATAAACTGTGTTTCCCCAAAAATAAGACCTACCTGGACCATCAGCTGTAATGCATCTTTTGGAGCAAACATTAATATAAGATCCGGTCTTATTTTAATATAAGACCAGGTCTTATACAATATAAGACTGGGTATAATATAATATAATACTTGGGTATAATATAATATAATACTGGGTCTTATATTAATTTTTGCTCCAAAAGACTCATTAGAGCTGATGGTCCGACTAGGTCTTATTTTCAGGGAAATACGGTAGAAAAGACCATAGGTCTATGCATCTATCTGAGACCAAATGTTCTTTCAAAACAACGACTGACATCATCATACCTAATTTATTAATTTCCCAGTTTTAAGGGTGACCAAATAAATTTCTTCTGTAAACCTATCAGTAGAAAAATTCAGTCAAAATACAAAAACTTTTCTATTAAATAACTGTTTATAGGATTAATCTACAAATAAAATATGACATGTAAACCATTTTTTTGTTTCTAGGAAATATATCCTCAGTGATAACTAGATTTTTCACATGGTATATCCATATGTCAATAATATTTTTTGTCAGTTTCTAGGACATACATATCTTTGCTATAGTAGCTTATCTATATCTGAATGGAGTTCCTCCATCTTTTTCCAACTTCTATGAGAATATCCTTCAATCATCAAAAGCCAACAGTATATAACCCTTTCCATGTTCTGTGTTGCATGTCTTCAGTGAACAGAGAAACTTGAGCCATTGCTATAAAAAAATTGGGGCAAAATTTATGTGAAGTCTAACCAAGTCATGATGCTTAAACATTAACTTTTGGCTGCAGTGGCTGCCATTCTCCAAAACTGAAACGGGAAATGTTAGGTCAGCTACCCTGAGCCAAGGGAGATGGAAAGGAGTGCCATATTGAAGTTTCTATCTTCCATCTATATTTTGCTTTGTTCTTGTAGAAGAAATCAGAGTAAGTTTTATGGGTCCTGCAGAGATTCAGATGCTGTCTGGTCCATAAGACAACAACTGAAAGGAAGATTACAAATGCTAGTGAACAATCTTCTGATGATGCATTTAAAAGGTCCACTCTGATCCCATTGCAACATAATCATATCGATGCCAGTCTAACAAAAACAAAGGAGCAGATAGAGCGCTGCAGTACTCCTCCAGAGGGGCAGCTGTAGGAAAGATAAATACCTGGGCTTAGAAGAAATTAAAAAGCTTGTATCAGCACTTTGCTTGACCTTGGTTATTAATGTCATTGTGGCTTGGCATCTTCATTTACACATTCCAAACAAATGAGGATATGGTCAGGTCTAAAAGTCTCATGCAAAATTCAGACTCCAACCCAGATCTATGATTTTTTTAGGGTAAAAACCTCAAATTCTTTAAGGGAGTTAATCTAATCTTTTTAAAGTAACTGCATAATGCCTTGTTTGACCTGGCAAGGGAGAAGGAGGGGGGGTTGGGGGGGAGAGAGAGAGACAGAGAGAGACAGAGAGACAGAGAGAGAGACAGAGAGACAGAGACAGAGAGAGACAGAGAGAGAGAGAGGAAAAAGAAAAAAAGCAATCAAAATCAAAGTATTAAGAAAGGACTCAAATTGTCACAATAAGCAGGCGATTTCAGTACATATTAACCAAGTGTAAATACTGGGACAAAGTTATATCTGCTGTGACTTACTGGCCACCCAGGGCAACTCTGAAACCAATATTTTAGAGGCTTCCCAAGTGGGAGTCTATACATGTTTGTATTTGCAACTCTTTTTGCTCATGAAATTTATTGAGCTAGGAATAAGTGGCACTGAGTAGATTGTGATATTTTCTCTGAACCTTTTTGGAACACTGATTACTCCTGTGTTGACCTTTTGTCAGCACTTCACAGGAAGTTCAGAGCATTCTCTCTTGTCCTTCCCATGACCCTGTCCCCTCCCTCGTCTCTCCCTCTGCTGTAATTTCTTTACAACTTTCCTCCTTCCACATCCTGTCAACAGAAAACACTCTATCATGTCCCAATGCTCCATCCATTCTCCTGTACACATGGACTTCTCCTGTGTTCTGTTTTTCTTAAACAAAAATAAATCACCTTTCCCAAAATTAGAGGAAGACTTGAAGAGTCCTTCAGAGACCATTTGGGGAAGTCCACGCTGAGGTCTCAGGCAGCACTGCACACACAGTATTGCAGCCAGATGAAGAGCTATTTGATTATGAACAATGTACAGAGAGGTAATTCTATTTTACTAGTACTATTTGGTGCTAGTTGCTGATCAAATCCATGTTCTCTTGCTCTTCCTGGCAAGAGTTTATTTCCCAATTTTCCCTGCAGTTATGTCCTTGTGACTGAACTTTACCCAGGGAACATGGATGTAATAAATACCAATCACAGCCCTGGGCCATGTAAACTTTCATAAGTCCATCTCCATACCAGTCCTCTTCCTCTAGCTGGATAGAGAGGCGTCCCACATGACCCTGGCAGCCACCTGTGGAAGGTGGCAGAGCTTCTCTCATCCTGTATCTCTGAATGATTGTGTAAGAGTGTCAACCAGCCTCTGCTCACCCACCTAGTAAACATGAGTAAAAACTACGTTTTATTGTTTTCAGGCCATTATGCATTCCTGGCTTTATTTGCCAAGGAAACTAGCATTGTCCTAAATAATACGATAGTATCTTCATATTATAACTGTTATTTTGTGAAGCATGTGTGTTATTTCATTTCACTGACTCAAGTTTATGAAACCAATGCACTCTCTTTGATATGTCCTGGATATTTCTGCTGATAATATAAAAGCCTTTGTGACTTTCTTCTTATCCTAACTTTACTTTTATTTCACATGTGATTTAACATCTGTACAGAATCCACTCTTTTCCTCTGCATCCCTATTCATTATTTATTTCAATGCTACCACCACCATCAACACCACCACGACCGCCATTTCCTTTTAAGAATTTTTCAGCAGCATTTAAATTTATTACACATAATTCAACTGTCTGTTTTCTCATTTGCATGTTAAGGTTGGATAAGAGAAGTATGAAGAGTACATTTTTTTCATGTGGAATCTCAACTGTATATGCTATATGACTTCAGGTAGAAAAAAGTGCTCACTTTCTTACTTGGCCAAGATATTACAGCCAACATGTGGTTGTATGCAATATCTTGTTTTGAATATTACAATTACCTTCTTTTCTGATGAGACAAGTAAACAGTTAACAAGAACGAGCTTAAATATTAACCACTTGGTTGTTACTCCCCTGGCTAGCACTACACCTGCAAGCTGACAAGCACCTTACATCCATCATACGTGAGAACAGAACAGTTCCTAATCGCAATGGCAACGCCCTGCAAGCTAACAAACAGCCATCATAGATGGAAACAGAGCAGTTCCCCAAAGAAGACAATTGTAATGGCAGCCCCCTACAAGCTGACAAGCATGCTACATCTTGCTTAGAAAAATATAAAACCACAGCACTTTTTCTCAGTGCAACTGTCCCCCATCAGACTCTGCCATGACTAAACTTTTGCCAGTCTCTCTCTCTCTCTCTCTCTCTCTCTCTCTCTCTCTCTCTCTCTCTCTCTCTCTCTCTCTCTCTCTCTGACTTGCAACAAATCTTTTCTCTGGATACTCTTGTGGAGTCTCATAAAATCTTTTACATTCTGTGAACCTCCAGGGGTTAATTCTACACCAAGTAGTATGCATTCCCAAATGCATACTACTTCTAGGCTGTCTCCTTCCACTCTCTGTCAATAGGGTGCCTTAAGAATATGTCGTTACTTTTATTTTTTAATCATAAAAGTGAGATATTTAAATACAATTGATATAAAAATTCAAACAATATATAATTCAATTGAGTAGGAGTAAAATTTGATTTCTTCACCTGAAACTGAATAATACAAAGTCCAATGCTCCCTGCTCAAAAAAACATGAGCTGCTAAATTCCGTATAACAGGAATATTCCTATCTGGGAATCATTTTCGAAAGCTTCCTCTTTCATCTTCCCCAGATCCATTGGCTGAACCTTCAGAAATTTCTGGTACTACCACTCTGGTCCCCACCACTGCTTTTCACTGAACTTTTGCAACAGTTTTCTGATTAATCTGCCCATTTTCACTTTTGTCCCCCTCCAGTTGATGAACCACACAGAAGGTAAGCAGAATCTTTTAAAAGCACAAATTGCATGATATCACTCTACAGCTTAAAATTCTCCACTTGCTTCTAGCTCTTTGAAAAATCCAAACTTCTTTACATGGCTGTGGTTGACAGAATAATGCCCCCTTTGCAAAGGTATCCAAATTCTAACCTCTGGGCCTGTGAATATGTTGGGTTACATGGCAAAGGGGAACTGAGGTGGAATTAAGATGGGACTAATTTGAACTTAAGATGGGGAGATTCGTCTGGATCATCCGATGTGCCCAATGTAATTACAAGCATCCTTATAAGTAGAAGAAGGGAACGAGAGAGAGTGTCAGAGTGATGTGATATGAGAAAGACTCAACCAACAAACCATTGCTAGCTTTGAAGATGGGAGGGTGTCATGAACCAAAGAATGCAGGCGTTTTATGAACAGGCATTCTCTGGAAAGGAACACAGCCCTGCCAATACCTTGGTTTTAGCTCATTGAGACCCATTTTGGACCTCTGAGCTCCAGAACTGCAAGATAATAACTTTATGTTGTTTTAAGCCACTAAATTTATGGTAATTTGTTCCCACGGCAGTAGGAAACTATACAAGAATGTATAGGAGTAGATATGATTTGGCCACTACCTCCCTCTTCTAGTTCATCTTGGGCCCTTCCCCCGCTCACTGTGCTTGGTCACCCTGGCTTTCTTTATGGCCAGACTTGGGGCCTTCCCACCTCCCTTCTCTTCTGCTTGGAACGCACCTGGTATCTTAGTTCGGATTCTTGAGATGCAAACCCTGGAATGAATTCTTGAGTTCAAATCATTTATTTGGGAGGGTGTCCTGGGAAAGACAGGGAGGGGACTAGGAGAGGGAGACAAGAAAGGACAATTAGCAAATAAAGGTACACTGATAAGCAGGCCACTGCGGTGCACAGTTGGAGCTTACTCCCACTGGGGAACCCCAGAAAACAGCTTAGAACATAAGTACATGTCAAATTATCCCACCTACGGACGAGGAGGCTGGAGTCTTTATACATCAACTGCCATGAAATATTACTCGAGTTCTACTCTGTGGGGGTTGTGTGTGCTAACTTGGTGCTAACTCCCGAGAATTTTTGCCTGCTGCACCGTGGGACACAATGGACTCTTGTTACCTGAGAAAGCCCTCAGAGAAAGAGGTACAAATGCTGGCAGTTGGAAGTCAAGACCCTGGCACTGGAAGGGAGTGTAAAGGGACAGGAATAGGGCACTGATGCATCTGCTACACGGGGCTGGGTATTGTTTATCCTGGAGGTTTTGACTTAAATGTACCTCTCCCAGAGAATCCTTCCTCGTGCCTCTCCTATACACCTAGGGCCCCGTGCGCTCTTCTAACCCATTGTTTTCTTTCGTTTTGCTTCATTCTTTTCGTTCATAACACAAATTAGAATTTTTAACTACATTATTTTTCCCTGGTTGAATGGATCTCTCCCCCCCACTACCATGTAAGTTCTATGAAACTAGGGAGCACAACTGTTTGAGATTATTATTGTAGACACAACACATAGTAGGCACTTAAATGTTTGGTGAGTGAATAGAGAGGAAATTAGTGAATGACTAGTGCACATATTGTGTACTATGTGCTCCCTGTCACATAATAAACTGTAATAAATTTTAGCTGTTTTGTTATATCTGCAACTTTGTTAAATCTGAGGTTATCTTTTTCTTCCACGTGCGTTATAGACTCAAAGTAATCACTCCAGCTTTCTTCTCCCCCTGCTTTAATCACTTAATGCCTTGACTACAACTAAAGTCATAATGTTCGCTGTAAGAAGAGTAGAAGTGAGGAGTTTCTCACGATCACTGGGGAGTTTTTCAGTACACGTATAAGGGTGTGGAAATGGGCACACGCTAAACTAGAGGCAGGAGGTACATGCCTGATGGAAAAATTCCCTGAATGATTTTATGTGCTTTTACATTACAACATTGATGTGAGGTCATTCTCATAATTTCATGATTCATTTCAAGCAATTATTGCTTTTATTTTATTTCATAAATAATTATCTCTTCTGAGTGTGAAGTACTTGTCATCACCTTCCACTTCTGAATTCTTTTTTGCCCCATTTCCGCTGCTGGTCTTACAAAAGCATTGACCTTTCCTGTCCCTTAAAAGCAGCTTGTTAAAATTAGGCAGCAGAGTTTTAAAATGTCACTATATTACAAGTCTCAGAGATACTCTGTGGCATGTGGCTTTTGCTCACAAAATTGTTCAAGGTTTATATGCACTAGGAATAAAATACTAAAAAACAAACAAACAGCAATAGTATGAAGAATAGACAGAAAAATAAAAAGAAAAAAAGAAACACTATGGCTACTTGTAGTGCGTAGTCTCTTCCCCTAAAAATAACTTATTTGTAAAAACTTAAAACAATAGAGTGTCCTAAGAGTTTAGAGTTCTGGCATTTAATTTAATGACTGTTGAGAGCTTTCTTCTCATATGTTAGTGTTTACATCTGTTGGGTGTGGGCAGTGGTTTGGGAGGTGCAGGGCAGTGTCCTAATATTTTGGTTCTTTAGTGGGAATTACATTCTGCAAGGTGTCTGTAGAGACTTTTTCTTGGGTACCAGCTCTCCGGTCAAACTTGACATCTTCCCTGTTCTTCCATTTCTATTCCCAAATCTCCCAGTGGGAGAAAAATTGGAGAGAAGAACTGAGACTGAGTAGGAAACTTCACACATTTCAATTTGTTTGTTTTTTTGGAAATTCACTTCAAATTCAATTCTACTGTCTAGCTCAAGTGTTCATCCTTAAACTGGACTTGGAGGCAGGTGGTTCTTAACTTCTCTACAAAAGCTTTTTAGAGTTATGATGTTTTAATCTCATGTTAGCTTTCTTTGCCTTAAATGAGAAGCATCAACTGGGTCAGTTATGCCTCACAACTCATGTTTTTTGATATTCCCCAAGAGACCTTTCGAGGAAGCAGGTCAGGTTCAAGAACAAGCCCACTTCCCCAGAGATTTTAGTTCCTGCGATTAAGTAGGTCTGTTGAAAAACTGAGACATTTTAACTGGGGGTCAAGACTTTGTATGTAGACTTCATTCATTCTTTTAATGTTCTTTGCATCTTCCCCAGTGATCACATCTTTCTTAAATATGGGGCTTCTACTCCATGCCTCTGTCAGATTCAGTTCAATTACCATTTGGGGAGCAACTACTGGAAGCTAGGTGTCATGTTTATTTATATTTGTCTAAGACATAGTCCCTTCCCTCGAGGAGATCACAGAGCTCAATCTGTGTTTTGATTTTAGTAACTCAAGTTTTTATCCATGCCTGCGAAACATACATAAGTAATCTCCAAAAATCTAATTGAGCTTTTTAATTCATTGCTGGATTTTTGGTTGTTTGTTTTGTTTTTGCCTGTTTTTACTAAGAACCTTAAAATACCAGAACTTAAAATTATTTCACCTCACCTAAGACATTTTTATTGCCTCCCAGAATGGGTTAGTCATTTGTCTTATGTGTAGTCATTTAATACAGCATAGCATTTACTGTGCTTCTTTGCAAACTATTTCTCTGGCTTCTTTACTAGATTTTGAGCTTTCTGAAGGCAAGAGGTGTTTCTCAGTCACCACTGGATCTTCAGAACCTAGAACATTTCAAGGTATACAGTCAGGCTTTATACATATTTATTAAATTCTTGGAAAATAAAGGAAGGAAAGGAAAACTCTCCACTTATTTCTCCTTTAAATTTCTCATGGCTAATTGCTATTGCAAATAAGATCTGTAGAAAGTTTGGCTCTCTCTGCATTCACTTAGCTCTGAGGAGTTCCATGTTGATTTGTTAATATGAAGCATGAAAAAGCTCTTTGAGGCCGACATCTCACATAAATCACCTTTAATGTGTGTTTCCTGGTTGTGAATATATGATTGCAGCTCTGTGGCTGAGACAAAATGGATGCAGCATTAGTATAAGGTCACGAATGCCCCACCTCCACCTCATCTCATGAAGGCAGTTTCTTGTTGTAACTGGGACACGACTATTTACAGTCACACCTATGTCTCTATCATATATTAGCTGCATGACCTTGAGCAAGTGGCAATCACTTTGAGCCACAGTTTCTTCATCTGCAAAACGAGATAACAATAGTTACCTCTAAGTGCTGTTGTGAGTAGTAAGAAGATAGTATAATATATATAAAGTGCTTAGAACATAGTCTTGCACGTAATAAGGGCTCAATTAATGATAGGCAGGCACGAATGAAGGTGTTTACATTTCTCTAAAAAGATGTTCACTTTGCCATTACTAATGTCAAAGGGAATGCTTTCTGGAATTTGTTCTTCATTCACATACATATAATTGTTAATAACTTCGAACTTCTGTAGCTCGGCTGTAGATTCTTGAAAGGAAATATAATTGCAAAGTTCGGTATGCAGCTAAGTGTGTCCAAGGGAAGGAAGGTGTTTTCCTTATTTATATTTGTCTAAGACATAGTCCCTTAGTAACGTCATAGACCAAAGCAACGTCAGTCAGTATCTGGTGATTACATTTGAATCAACCACATGATTTCATTGAGAACAGAAGTGGCTTGAAGCTTCCTAATTAGTGTTATTGTTGACCAGTAAGCTCCCTCTGCTGCCCCCTACAGGCCATATAATATAATTTCTGATAGACCTTCTCTGACTTATATTTCCTTCTTTTTTTTCCTTCTAGGTATGTCAACACAATTCATTTGGATTAGGTCAAACAGCATGGCCAAAACTAAATAAGCAATATTAGATTTGATGGATTCTATTTATTTTTGAGCATGAATACTCTAAAGTACTTCACTGTTTATTATCCAACCAGCTTTTCTCCAGATTCTAAATTCCCCACCATGACTATCATTATACCGCACATGTCTTTAGTACAGAAGCTCTCAGGTCATTCAGATATAAATGCATATGACAACTCTAAGAAGTGACCTGGCACTTAGTAGGAGAAAACAGATCACCATATTCAGGAATGATGGCTGATTGAATATTTTATATGTAACTATTAGCCTAAGTTACTTTCCAGTGGTAAGTAGGACGTGGTAATCCATTTTCAGCACTCTTCCTAATCCTGCCATCCCCAGACAAAAAGGGTTGCAATGAAAACCTGATGAAGAAAGAAAAAAATTTGACACTTCCTAAAATCAGCCAGGCTGGCCTCCAAGAAATGTCAAATCATGAACCCCACCTTGGCTGTCACAAGTCTCACCATTGGCACAGGATCTTGTTTTTAAACAAGCCTCATAAAAATTTTATAAGTAAGCATTATTTCCCTCTGTTTTAGAGATGAGGTACCTAGAATTCAGAGTGGCTGAGTAAAGTATCAAATACTTCACAGATAAAAAGTATTAGAGTTTGCTGGCTTTCAAGAAAAAAAAAACTTACAAGGCATGACAACAGGCAAGAAAAAACAGTCTGAAGAGACAAAGCAATCATCAGAACGAATCTCAAATATGACACAGATATTGGAATTATGAGACAAGGAATTTAAAATAACTATGATTAATATGCTAAGGGCTCTAGTAGAAAAAGTAGACAACATGAAAGAACAGATGGGTAATGTAAGCGGAAGAAGGAATCAAAAGAAAATTCTAGAAAGCAAAAACTCAGTAACAGAAATAAAGAATGTCTTTGATGGGCTCATCAATATACTTGCCATTGCCATAGGGAAAATAATCAGTGAGTTTGAAAATAGGTCATAAAGACTTCTCAAACTGAAGCGCAAAGGAAAAAAACAAAAACAAAATAAAACCATAGCAGAATAGAACATTTAAGAATGATGGGACAATTTATAAAGGTATAACATGCACTTAACTGGAATAGCAGAAGGAGGGGAAAGAGTGGAGAAGAAGAAATATTTGAAGTAATAATGGCCAAGAACTTTCCAAAATTAGTAACAGACCCCAAACCACAAATTCAGGAAGCTCAGATAATATATAGAGCAGGATAAGTATAACCCAAAGCAAGAAGAGAATAAATGAGAATCTTTAAGTGTTGAAAGAAAAACCCACTAACTTAGAATTCTATATCTAGCCAAATTATCCTTCAAAAGTAAAGAAGAAATAAAGACTTTCTCAGATAAACAAAGACAGGAAATTTGTCACCAATAGACCTTCCCTACAAGAAATGTTAAAAGAAGTTCTTCAGACAGAAGGAAAATGATATAGATTAGAGATTGGATCTACCAAAACAAAGGAAGAGCATCAGAAAAGTAATGGAGGTAAAATGAAATCTTAATTTTCTTTTTTTTTAATGGCTCTAAAAGACATCTATTTATTTAAAGCAATAATCGTAATATGTGTCATTTGATTAAAGCATACAGAAAAGTGGAATGAATGATAACAATGTCACAAGGGACCAGAAAGAGAAATTAGGAATAACACATGTTACAATAGTTAAAATTCAAAATGCCAATAATGCCAATTGCTGATGAAGATATCAAGCAACAGGAATCTTCATTCACTGTTGGTGGGAATGCAAACTGGTAAAGTCATTTTAAAAGACAGTTGGCAGTTTCTTACAAATCTCTAATCTTACCATATGATCTAGCAATTCTTGTCCAGCTGACTTGAAAATTTAAGTACAATCATATGCTGCTTAATAACAGACATGTTCTGAGAATTACATTTTTAGGTGATTTTGTTGTACAAACATCATAGAGTGCATTTACTCAAACTTAGATGGTATATAGTCTACTACACACCTACGCAGTGTGGTATAGCCTATTGCTCCTAAGCTACAACCCTATGCAGCATGTTACTGTAAAAAGCAATATGAGATTAAGTCAAGCACAAAAGAAAATGATGCAATTAAGACATGAGTTAAACACTGAGATGGATGAAGCTGCTGCCGGCATAACACAAGATATTGTTTTACAGCAAACTTTTTTTATAGGTAGAAAGAGTGCAGTCTAAAATAGTGATAAAAGCATAGTATAGTAAATACATAAACTACAAACATAGTCATTTATTATCATTACCAAGTATTATATACTGCACACAATTATATGTGCTAAACTTTGAGAGGACTAGCAGTACAGTAGGTCTGTTCACACCAGTATCACCACAAACACATGAATAATACATTGTGCTATGATATTATGACAGCACTAGGTGATAGGAATTTTTCAGCTCCATTATAATAATCTTATGGGACCACCATGGTATACGTGGCTTGTTGTTGGCCAAAACGTCATTATGAAATGCATGACTGCATACACAAAACTTCCATGTGAATATTCATACCGCTTCATGCGTGACCCTTAAACACACATTGATAAATAACGCAGTCTTAAAATGCTACAGATGCTATGATTCCACCTATATGACAATCTGGAAAAGCAAAACTACAGAGGTGGTAAACAGATTAGTTGTTGTAAAGATGTACGGGTGAGGAGAGTAATAGCTCAGGGAATTTTCTAGGGCAGTGAGACCACCCTGTAAAATACTGTAATGATGGATAAATGACTATTCATTTGTGAAAACCCATAGAACTGTACAGCACAAGGAGTGAACCTTAAATAATACAAATAAAAAAGAAACATTGAGGAGGTTGGGGGATCCCAGGTATAAGACAAAATGCGACTGAATAAATCTGAGTGTATTATACATGTATGAAACAACCTCACTGAAGAGGTGGGGGAAAAAGTGATGATCTATGTGATTTTGGAAATGAGGACAGTATGTAAGACAAAAGGCAAAATAATCTGTCCGTAAGCACTGTATTCTAGCTGAAAAAGTTATTTTACATGAGGGTATGGGTTTACTATGCTGAAATCATTATCCACGTATACTGGAAATAAAGAATAAAGTAAATGGATGACAGATGGTCAGGTTTCTCCCTGTTGGAGTTGAGGTTACAGATAAGGGGCAAGAGGCTAGAATGATCCATGTGGCATTGGATTAGAGCTGAGACATCATTATGAACTCATGCTTAGCTTAATAAAAATACAGATGATTGTGTATAAAATTATTTGTAGATATGTGTATATGCACAGGTTAGTTTACATACAAGGACTAATATAAGGAGACAACACTAATATAAAGCGATAGTTCTTAACGGGGGTTGATTTTGCCACCCAGGGGTACATTGGGCAATGTCTGAGGACATTTTCAGTTGTCACATTTCCGGTTAGAGTATGACTCACATCTAGTGGGTAGGAATGTTGCTAAACATCCTACAGTGCATAGGACAGTCCCCCACAACAAAGAATTATCCAACCCAGAATATCAATAGTACTGTGTGAAGTTGAGAAACTTGGATTATAAAGCCATGCCTTTTTAAAATTCTGAGGAACAGTTTTTTTGTTGTTGTTGTTTTGTTTTAGAATAACTATCAGGCAGAGTTCCTGGAAGGAAACAAAAGGCACATTCAGCTGGGCCCTTACAAGTGAATCAATAAGGAGATACAGAGCTACATACAGAGCTATGGGCAGCTTAAGGAGACCAGCAAATGATATGGAGGCACCCAGGGTCTAGCAATTGTAGAAAGCTTTTACCTCCCTCAGGCATGAAGAATCCAGGGCAAAGCACTGTATTTCCAGAGCCTGCTGAGAGCGGGAGCTATGGAAGGGAGGGTAATTGACAGGAGCTACGGTCGCAGATACTCCCAGAACTTGGTGCTAAAGAACGAAGGGAACGAGGGAAAAACTACTCCAATGTCTCTCCTTATTCCCTCAAATCTCCCAGCAGACCCAGTGGGAAGCCAGAGGACAAATATGCCCAGGGATTGTGGGCTTCATGGTCATGTCTCAAGGGCACAAAGCAAGATGGAGAAGAGCTGAGATAGTGGACCTTCCGGGATGGGGGTTGTGGCAGAATGGCCTTGTTTAGTTTTGCCTTAGCCTGCTTCTCAGATAGCTATAGCCAGTGAACGGTGCAGCACAGGGGACTAGAATTCACAGTGCCAACATCGGTGTGAGAAGTGAAGTACTATTTCCCAGGATGGTCAGCTAATCTTCCAAGCCATTGCCATACTTAGCAAGTCTAAGTAGAACACAAACTGATATTCCAGTTTGAAATTAACTCATGCCTCATGGTCACCTATTGCTGGTTTTGAGGCAGGAATGAGGTGTGTGGCTGATCAGTTCTACCGGAAAGGTGGTGGGATGGAAAGAGGACCGGGTTGTAGCCAAGAAGTCAGTGTTCGAACCAGTTCCACTTTTCACTAGTAGCTGTGCCCCCCGGGAAAATTCTCAGAGTCTCCATTCGCAAAATGGAGCAACTGCATAAAACTAATAGCAGAGCTGCATGGAATTGGAGAACGCCTCCAGTCCCTTGTGAACCATCTGAGGCCCTGAGGTGTGAAGAGAAACTATTGTTTATTCCAGCTGGAACATTTCTAGCAACTGTAGCAAAAGCAGATCAAACCAACTCCAAGCCCGAAGCAAAAGCCTTGTTAGCTGCTGAGATTCTCAGGGTGTCTAACAGCCTTGTGCTGTGAGGGTAAGTGTGTTGGTTATTGGGATGTTCTCGTGTGCCTTCTCTGGCTACCCTCCATATGCTCTCCTCTCAGAAGATGTTTTAAAAGTTCTCTCTATGCGCATGGCATCTATCTGGTGTCACCCCTCTTCCTGATTGTACTCTCCTTCTTTCCAGGCACTGAGAAGGTCCTTTCTCCTGGCAGCTGCATGTATTATCATCTTGCCATGTTCTAGGTACTGGCTACAGTCTTCTGCAATCCTTTGAGAGTCTTCTCCACATTCATGCCTCTTTTAGGGATGGACTATTTAAATCCCTGAAGAAGTGTTTTGCAGCTTTTAAATTGCCTTTTGCAGTGTCCTTGCTTTGATTTTGCACCGCACATTCCCCACGCCTCTCACATAGCCCACTGTGCTTTGAGCCCTGGCCTGGCCCAACATTTGTACCATGTATTGCCTATTTGCAAATGTACTGCCTGGCATGTGAGGTAAAGGCCAAGAACTCTGAGGTGAGCTTGAAATGGGTCAGCCTTCTTGAATCTTCGGCCCTGACTGAAGCTGTCTTATGTTGTTTGCCATTTTCAGTGCAATGTTGTTAAATATTTACCACCTCCCTGGCCCTTTCACCTCTGAATTATCCAATGATGTAGCTGGAAATTTAGGGCACTCAAGCAAAACTATTTGGAACACATTTTATGCTTATTTAATTGCAGAACAAAAATTTCTAGTCGCCTTGCAATTCAGGTGCCATTTAAATGGTGTTTATAACCACAGAGAATGAGGAAAGCAAAGGAACTAGTTGGATGTTTCTGATTCCTCTAATCTCTAGGACCAAGTTATGAATTTGGAGTTGGAACAATGCTTCATTATCCCCATTTTTACTACCAGTTCTCTTCTACTACTCAGACTCCAGTGTTATGGAAAAGGCTTTGGAAAGTCTAGGCCAGAAGAAAAATTTTGATAAGCTGCATTATCCAAGTGAGCTATGCATTACACATTTGTATTAGTTATCTGTTGTATAAACTATTAACCCAACACATAGTGTCTTAAAACATTTAACATGTTATATCCCACACAGTTTCTGTGAGTCAGGAATTAGAGAGCAGCTCTGCTAAGTTGACTTGGCTTAGGGTTTCTCCTGAATTTGTAGTCAAGATGTCACCCACGACTGCAGTCACCTTCAGGTGACTGGCGCTGGAGAACCCACTTCCAAGGTTGCTCATCACAGGGCTGGCAAGTGAATGCTTATTGTTGACAGGAGGCCTCAGTTTCTCACCATGTGGATTTCTCCAAAGGATTGCTTGACTTGTCCTCATAACACAGCACCTGGCTTTCCCCAGACTGATCCAGAGAGTGAGGCAGATGCTACAATGTCTGTAATAACCTAGCTTGAAAGTCACACATTCAAATATGAATACCAGGAGGCACAGTTCGTTGGACGCCATCTTGAGTCTCACTAGATATTACCCATGTGTAATGGCATTCAAGGTTTTCAATAAAATGTACACACAATTTAGTAATCGATAAACATCTTGGTAATAAAAATCATGACAGAATATTTCAGTCTGACTTTTAAAGAACTGAATTTATTACTACCTTCCAAGGTTTATAAGGTGTCTCTAGAGGTTAACCAAACTCTATATGTTCCTACAGTTTCCTTTTTCTCATTTTTGGTGACAGAGTTTTAGAAGACCCTTGCCTCAGTCTTGTAATCTTGATAGTTTTACATGTACTTGTGGTTAAGTCTTAAATTCATGACTTCAACATCTTTGAAGATGAACAATATTTTCCTCTTTCAAAAGTCATTGTAAAAAATTTATATAGATTGCCATTCTTAGGAAGCAAATTAAATGGCAGCTGTGATTCTGTTCCTGTTTTTTTAAATTTGTTGAAATTAGTTTGCTTACATTACACAGTACACACAACCTTCATTTCCAATTGCATGTCAGTATGTGTGTCATCACATTTCAGTCTGTACGTAGTCTTTGCAACAATTAGAAGGAATTTCTACTTTATCAAAACCCTGTATTCATTTTCCTTTTAGAATGATATTCTAGTTAAATATGGGATTTCTAAGGCCATAACATTCCAGGTACAATTGGTTTGCACAGGACATTTTCCACGTTCCACTAGAATGGCACAGCCAGTATAGCAGGCTTTAAGCATATATAGTTCGGGAACAACCTTTGGGAAGATTGATCCAAGTGGGAAAGGAGATTATCTTGTGTTTGCAGAATTAGAAGCTGGTTGAGATTCATCTTGTTTGTCTCAATGTCATCCTGACCTCTTGTTTCTAAATTGTCAGGTTGCTACCTTTGTTTTCCAGATACCCCGACTACTCCATACCATTAGAACCTAAGTTTTTAAACTTTCTATGATGTACTGCTCTTCTAAGGGGTTTATTTGGCATCGTAAAGTAACCCAGCCACAACAAAACATTCAGAATGTCCTCAAGTTGGGCCAGACCTATTTTCATTCACTACCTAAGTGATCATTACACTATTTTTGCAAAACAACTCTTTGAACTGTCTCTAAGTGCTTTGGCTCCAGAGATAGCAGATACAACTTCATAGAACCTCAGTGGAAAGCTATGGTCTTAAAATCTAAATGAAGTAGCACTTATAATCCGAACGGCTTTCTTTCCCTATCATAATTGTCACCCTGACACAACACCAACACTGAAGAAGCAAGCCCTAATTGACATCATGGCAAGGAGCCAAGCCAAAGGCTTGTAAGTACAGAGCAAGCCTTTTAACAACCAGGATGAGGTCGTTTGTATTGGGACAAGTCTAAAAGGTTAGCACAGCCTATCCAAGCACAGAGGGTCATACTCATAAAAACTTAGAGTCAAATGAAATGGAATAAGCCATAGCATTCACTACAACACAGTATAAATGAACTAAACATTCTCTTCCAGAGGAAATCACCTAATGAATCCCATAGGCATGTTTTTAATTGGGGTAGTTTAAGGATTCTAAAAAAAAAACAAGCAAATAAACACATAAAAACAAACGAAAAACCTAAATACTGGTGAGTTTTCCTTGGAGAAATATAACCAAGATTATCACTTAACAGGAATTATAATTAGCATTACTTAGTAAACAAGCAGTAATTTTGATTCCAAAGCTTGAACAGAATTGCACAAGGAAAAACAAAGGGAGACAATAACCTAGAGCCAAGCAAGCTAATTATTAGCAAATATAATAATGCAAAATGCTTAAAGTCTATACCATTCAGACACTCTGTTCTAACGTTGTAAAATTTTAATAAGACATACACTAATGTGTGGTACATCATATTTCATTTTAACTGATGTGTTCTACAGGGAAGCAGCATTAGCGTTTTATAAAATGAAAGCTGTTTAGCTGGATTTCAGGGATTTTCTTCGTAATCAATAGAGTAGTTTCAGAGAGATGATGTGTTTTTATAAATTGAATATACTGGGTAAATGCAGTACAGCAGTTTACCTATGTATAGTCATCCTTTGGTTTCCACAGGGGATTGGTTTCAGGACACCCTCTTAGATACCAAAATTCGAGGATACTCAAGTCCCATATATAAATAAGATGGCAAATACTGTATTTGCACGTAACCTATGGGCATCTTCTTATATATTTTAAATCATCTCTGGATTATTTATAATATCTAATACAATTTAAATGTTCCGTAAATAGTTGTTATACTGTATTGTTTAAGAAATACTGACAAGAAAAGAAAGTCTTACATGTTTAGTACAGACCCAACCACTGTAACTCTAACTATATAGTACACATCAGCAACAACATAACTTTTATTTTCAAATATTTTTGATCCAAGTTTGGTTGAATCCACAGATTTGGAACCTGAGGATGCGAAGGGCCAACTGTAATAAAAAAATTAAAAAAAAAAAAACAACTCAAAAAACCAAAAACAAATGCAGGAATAAAAGGATTGGCCTAATCATGTTAGGTTTTTCCTTGAATATTTTGCAATCAAATAAAAATCTGTTCCACTGAAGTCTTAAGTGAAAACTTGGAGTGTAGCTAAATTCACTGATTAAGGGGATGAAAGTAGTAAAAAACATTAGTCTGATTTATTAAATCATATGGATTATGAAATAGCTTTTAATGTATAATGGGACATAACATGTTGTTTTAATGAGAATGGATCAGGAGCAAGATGGTTGGCAACTGAGCCCTGGTTTCAGTGTGTATTAGCTTGTGAACTTGGACAAGTCATATCCTTTCCGATTGGATGTTTGTTCAGTAGCACTGATTTAAAAATAATTTTTTTGTCCATCTCACAGGGTTGATGTGATGATAAGATGAGATCATGTACATTGAAGCACTTTGTAAACTCTTAAGTGCTGGATACATGTAAAGTATTTTTATTGTAGTCAAGTCTATGCAATAGCAACATAAGCTAATGAAGTGTTGCCTGATATTGATCTTCAGGGAATTTAATGAATACTTGACTGTATTTTAAATTAACACCTCAATTTTGTGTATCTAACTATTGCCTCTTAAGTACTCAAAAGTTGTTTCTCTTAAGTAAGCCATTCTCTGCATGGTCTTTTCTTCATTATAATGAATATGATCATGTCGATTTGCATTAAAAGTACAAAGAAAAATTTCAATCCAGCACCTGCACTCTCAGTTGTTTCAATTCATTAAGGAAGCAAATGGTTACTGTGTGCTAAATTCTGTGGGAGATAACCTGGTTCCTCTTTCACTTAAGAGCTTTTCACTAATAGAGACATAAGTTATAATTGTATATAATTAACTATAATACAAAGCAGATGAAAAAGTACTTATAAGAATGGCCCAGAGAATAGAGGGAGATCCAAGATGGCAGTGTAGATAAATACTGTGCCTGTGAACAAATTAAAATTCCAACTAAATTATAGAACAATCAACCTGGAGAACCATCTGAAGTCTGGCTGAACAGAAGTTTTATAACTGAGGATATGAAGAAGAAGCCACGTTGAGACTGGTGGGAGGGATTGAGTTATAGAACTGGCTAACCCCAAACCTCCGTGTGGTGGTTGAGAACCCCTAAGGATATCTCAGCCGTAGAGTTTCCTGCCAGAGGAGTGAGGGATCCCAGTGCCACATTGGCCTCCCAAGCCCAGAGTACTGTTGCAGGGAAGAGGAGCCCCCACAAAATCTGGCTGTGAAAAACAGTGGGGATTCCAACCATCTGGGTGGGACGGAATGCTGCGGGAAATACAGGCGTCCACTTAAAGGGCCTGTACACAGACTTACTCACTCTGAGGCACTCACCTCCAGTGGAGCAACAATAACTCAGGGATATACAAGGGGCAGACTGAGTTGTGCTGTTCTGGGTTGAGGGCTGGCAGACAGTCGCCATTTCCCTGTAAAGAGGTCCACCTCCTGAACAGCCGGCAGGCAGGCGCCATCTCTCCTGTGTTGAGCCCGCTCCCACACAATGTGAATCTGATTGACTTGATGAGCTCTGCTGCTCTGCCCTGCTGACTCACTGGGATCCTACCCCACCCACCTCCCTCAACCCCAGAGAAACTTTCTCCAAAAGCAGCCAGCCCTTCCCACATTGCACTCTTATTTCGAAAACTATCAGAGTCTGACAGACCCCAGGCAGTGACTGGCCTTGGTATCCTCTGAGTCTTTTGCTGAGTAGCTTCAGGCTCAGCACTGGCACCAAACCAAAATTTACGTTAAGCTGATGGCCACAACTCTCCTCACTCTGTCTCATTCAACTTGTATACAGCACGAGGCTTTATCAGTAGCTGAACCTTAAGAGAGCTGGCAGGTGGTAGCAGCCTCAGGGTGTCCCGGCATTTTGCAGAGCTACCCTTGGCTGGCTACTGGTGGCAGACATCCCTGGTTCACAGTGTGACCTCTCCCATATACCTCCAGGGTTAGCAGAAGCAAGAACATCCATAGATGGCTTTGTAGATTCTACCAGATAGTCCCAGCTGGTCACAGGCAGTGAGTGACCTGGGCCTGCACCAGAGGCCCTCACAATAAGCCCCTTGGAGGCTTAAATACTTGGATGTTGGCTTCAGACCACAGCAGAGCACTGCCCAATTAGCTCCAGAAGTGGTATACCAAAAGGGCAGCCTTGACATGCACCAGAGCCCACTGGGGTAAATCACACTCAGTGGGGTAAGCCCCACACACAGCAGCCTGTAAGCTGTGTACCTGGCCAGACCTCACAGCCAGTCAGCCTGAGGATCAATCCCACCCACTGATTTCCAATAGCAATCAAGGCTTAACTCTAACAGTAGGGAACACACAACCCACACAAGGGACACTCCTGGAGCACCTAGTGCAGATGACCTGTGCAACTGGGGCCCCACAGGGCACCTACTACATAAGGCCACCCGGTTAAGACTGGGTGACATAGCAGATCTATATAATACATAGAAACAAACAGAAAGGCAGCCAAAATGAGAAAACAAAGAAATATATCCCAACTGAAATAACAGGAGAAAACTCAAGAAAAAGAACTGAAAAATAATGGAGGCCAACAACCTACAATGCTTAAGGAACTTAGTGAGAACTTCAACAAAGAGATAGCAAGCATAAAAAAGGACGTAGAAATCATAAAATGAAGCAGTCAGAAGTGAAGAATACAATAAATGAAATGATGCATTAGAAAGAATCACCAGCAGACTAGATGAAGCAGAGGATCGAATCAGTGATTTGGAGGGCAAAGTAGCAGAAAACACTCAGCCATAACAGCAAAAAGAAAAAAAGAATCCAAAAAAAATGAGGAGAGTTTAAAAGACCCCTGGACAACATCAAGCATAACAATATTTGCATCATAGGGGTATCAGAAGGAGAAGAGAGAAAGAAAGGGACTGAGAACCTATTTGAAGAAATAATGACTGAAAACATTCCTAAGCTGGTGAAGGAAATAGACATACACATCCGGGAAGTGCAGAGTCCCAGACAAGATAAACCCAAACAGGCCCACACCATAACACGTTATAATTAGAGTGGCAAAGTTTAAGGACAAAGAAAGAACCCTAAAAGCAGCAAGAGAAAGGCAACTAGTAACTTATAAGGGAGTTCGTTCCCATGAGATTGTTAGATGATTTCTCAACAGAAACTTTGCAGGCCAGGAAGGATATGCACAAAATTTTCAATGTGATGAAAAGCAAGGACCTACAACCAAGGGTACTCTACCCAGCAAAGCTATCATTTAGAATCAAAGGACAGATAAAGAGCTTCCAAGACAAGACAAAGCTGAAGGAATTCCTCACCACCAAACCAGTAGTATAAGGAATGTTAGAGGGACTTCTTAAAGATGGGGGGAAAAATAGATCAAAATTATGATAATAAAATGGCAATAGCCACATATCTATCAACAATTACTTTGAATGTCCATGGATTAAATGCTCCAATCAAAAGACATAGGAAGGCTGAATGGATAAGAAAATAAGACCCTTACATATGCTATCTACAAGAGACTCATTTGAGATTGAAAGACACACACTGAAGGAAAGTAAAGGGATAGAAAAAGATATTTAATGAAAATGGAAATGAGAAACAACAACAATAACAACAGCAACAACAACAAAAGCTGGGGTAGCAATGCTTAAAACAGACTTAAAACAAAGGCTATAACAAGAGACCAAGAAGAATCTGGTAATCCCACTTCAGGATATTTATCTGAAGAAATCCAAACACGACTTTTAAGGGGGTATGTGCATCCATATGCTCATTGCAGCATTGTTTACAATAAATAAAGAGAAGGTAGTACATATATACAATGGAATATTGCTTGGCCATGGATGGGAATGGGTTCTTACCATCTGTGGCAGCATGGATGGACATAGGGGGTACTGTGCTGAGTGGAGTGTCAGACAGCGAAAGACAGATGCAATGTGATTTCACTTATATGTGGAATCTAAAGAACAAAATAAGCAAACAAAACAGAAATAAACTCATAGATACAGAAAACATACTGATGGTTGCCAGATGAGAGGAGGGTTAGCAGTGAGTGACTAAAGGGAAGGGATTAAGAAATACAAATTGCTTGTTACACAGTAATTATGGGGATGGAAGCAATAGCATAAGGATTATAGTCAATAATATTGTAATAACTACGTATGATGCAAAAGGGTAATAGATTTGTTGGGGTGACAGTTGGGAGGGGCTTGGGGACAGGGTGAAAAAGGTGAAGGGATTAAGAAGTACAAACTGATAGTTACAAAATAGTCGTGGGGATATAAAGTAAAGCATAGGGAATATAGTCAATAATATAGTAATAAGTATCTATAGTGCCAGGTGTGTACTAAACTAGTCAGGGGGATCATTTCTTAATTTATACAAAAGTCTAACCAATATGCTGTACACCTGAAATTAATATAAAATAATATTGAATGTCAACTGTAATTAAAAAATTTAAAAATGGGGGAAAAGGTGAAGGGGAATAAGAGGTCCAAATTTCCAAGTATAAAACAAATACGTCATGTGGAGGTATTGTAAAGCATAGGGAATATAGTCAATAGTGTTGTGATAATGTGGTACGGTGTCAGATGGTTGCTGGACGTATGGTCATCACTTATTTAGGTGTATAAATGTTGAATAACTATGGTGTACACCTGAAACTAATATAATATTGTATGTTAGCCATATTTTAATGAAAATCTTTTTTTTTTTTTTTTAAAGAATGACCCAAAGTCCTACTGATGCTCTAAGAAAAGACTATTTCTAGAGAGAGATTTAGAAAAGTTTTACAGAGGTGAAATTTCATCAGATAGATGTAGTTCAATAGCATATTCTAGGCAAACAGACATAGAAAGTGGAGGCAAAGAGTAGTCTAATTTGGCTGGAATATACATTTCATGGGGGAAGTAGAGGGGAACTATGGCTGGAAAGACAGGCTAAGGTACATCAGGAAGGATTTTAAAAACAAAATACAGGGAGAACAAAAAGCCAGTAAGAAGAGAAGAGAGACATTTTCTCCCCTCTTAAGAGACTGTGTCTTATTATTATTTGTCTTATAACAAAAGCAATACATGTCTGTTCAGGGGGAAATCCTCACAAAATAACAAAAACAAGCAAACAAATAAAATAATCATTTAAATCTCACAATGACTCTTGTGAACTAATCCACATTTTACAAAGTGAGGAATTCACCTTAGAGAAGATAAATATTGCCCCGATCCATTGATATAGACTGAATTGTGCCCCCCTCCAAATTTCATATATTGAAGTCCCAAACCCCAATTGATGGTGGGGCTTTGGGAGTAATTAGGTTTAGATGAGGTCATAAAGGTGTGTGTGTGGGGGGCTGGTCTGATGAGATCAGTGGCCTTATAAGAAGAGATACCAAAGAGCTTGTTCTCTTTCTCTTCTGGAGCTCTTACAAAGAAGATGTCATGTGAGCACATGGCAAGAAGGTAGACATCTACAAGACAGAAAGAAAGGTCTTATGAACTGACCATGTGGCACCCTGATCTTGGACTTCCAGCTACCAGAACTGAGAAAAAAATAAAGTTTGTTATTTAAGCCACCCAGTCTGTTTTGTTTATGGCAGCCCAAGCTGAGCAGTACACTCATATGGCTGGTAAGTCTAGGCTCACACTTCTAACCTCAAGATTAAATGAAAATAATATAATCTACCCCCCAAAGCTAAGGCTAATAGTAATAATAATAATAATAACAACAACAGCCAAACGTGTTACATGGGCAACACTTTACATATATTAACTCACTAAATCTTTAGTATAAAGTTATGACATTTGTTCTATTACAATTCCTTAGTGTACTAATAAAATAATTAAAACTACATTAGAAAAATAAATTTTTATTGCAAAATAAATAATAGGGAATGATTAATAACCCAGGATACTCTTTAATAATGATAGATTGGATTCAATATGCACACACAACTCTCAGTGAAGTCTTTTGTTTTGTCTATAATTAATTCCTAGGCTGACAGTGTTTCTGGAACTAAATTTTTGTAATCTCATGCTTCACCTACTCATGGTGAGAAATTAAAATGGCCTTGAAATAGAAGAATCTGGAATGTGTGACAGGCATATACACATGGGACACAAATATGCAGACTGACTGGCTCTCAAAATGTTTCTGTTTAGAAGCCTAAATGTGATGTGTTTCAAGAAAATTCACAATAAGATACCTGATGGCCTGGGTATTCTGAAACACACACAGCCTTCATATACCATTAATGATCTGTCTAGAGAATAAATAATCTTAGTTAAATAAAGACCTTATTGCAATCGAAAAATTGCTAAAGGAGAAAGATACACACTTATTCATCAACTTGGAAGGATCATAAAAGGACCAGAAAAGCACAATTAGTGGTAATAGAAGAAAAATAATGATATAAGGGAATGCGTGAAAGAACAGTTCTAATAAAATTATAATGATTTTGAGAATTAACATTATGAAGGACCAGTTTAAACTAATTGAAAAATCTCACAATCCACTTCTCCCCTCAAGATTTTCTCCCCTTCCCACAGATCTTATGAACTCTTTCATTTTTTAATATATTTAATAATCTTCGTTTTGTTTTAGAAAAGCAGCATGTTGATTTTGGAGAAGAAAAATCTCATCCCAGACAATTTCTCCTATCCTACAAAAATAGCTTTTAAAAGTTAAACAATAACAACTATAATACTTGCACAAGTTGAGACTTGACCCATCTTTTGACAATGGGATAGCAAGTGCATTAACCAAATAGCTTAAGCACTCAAGAATCAATTGGAGACAATTAATGGTATGAACTAATAAGGTGGATCTCTCACATCCAAAAAGTACAGTCAACAAATGCATGTATTCTTGTATTGTAGCAAAATCAGATTAATCATAAAATAAAATTAATACAACATGAATTATATTTATACAGATGTCTTCAAGTAATGGACACAATAACAAACATCCCATCTCCCAATTTAAGTTCTAAAATAATTGAGAAAAGACAAAAGGATTAGCAGATAGAGACCAAAATAACTCCTTTGTTGAAGAGATTCTTTTAGAAAATCTGGCATACATCTGCAAGCATATAGGATTTGTCATACTGAACCCCAAGACTCGTCAGATTTACAAATAAACATGGGACTGGAGAGAACTCCTTACCTGCAGGGTTGGGTTTCTTCCTCAGAGGCCTTTCCCAATACTGACTCTCCAAAGGCAGTTCACTCTTAAGAAAAAAAAAAAGCAAAGAAAGGATCTCAGTGACCCATGCCTTCTTCCATTCACGCTCAATTCCCAGTGATGTCTAAGAGGGTACAGAATGGCTAAGAGTGTTAAACTATGTGAAGTTCCTTTACATGGAAGGAAACACCAGAAGTTAGGAAGAAGTGTTTTCCTGCTTACAATATACATTGCAATAATTTCTGAAATGTACTCTCACCAGAGGATGATTGAATCATCACCTCAAAGCATTCATCTGGTCCCGGTCCCCAGGACTTCCTATGTCATGCAAAAGATAGAGTTACCCCAGATAGTAGAACTCCAAAAACAAATTTTTAGTGATTCCAAAGGTATAATAAAAAATAACCAGAACACCTCCTGCACACTAAGATGGCTCTAGTAGAAACTACAGAAAATAGTGAGTGTTGGAGGGGATGTGGAGAAAGTGGACCTTTGTACATTGCTGCAAAACGGTGCAGCTGCTGTGGAAAACAGTTTGGCAGTGTGATATTATGACTTACAATAAGAAATACATATTTGGTCTTAAGCTTGTTTCTGGCATGGAGGTAGTAAAATCCTTGGAATTTTCTGAGTGTTGAGATCAACAAAGTTGTCTCTAATAATGTCAATAAGGTGACCCCTGAGCCCCACCTAAGGATGGGGCTGGTTGCCAGGAGAACCAAACATGTGATTAGAAGGTTGGAACTTTCAGTCCCATCCCTGATTTAAGAGGAGGGAAGAGGGCCTGAAGGTTGAATCAATCACCAATGGCCAATGATTTTATCACTCATGACTGTGCAATGAAACCTCCATAAGAAGCCAAAAAGGACAGGGTTTGGAGAGCTTCTGTGTTGGTGAGCATGTGGAAATTTGGGGAGAATGGAGCACTCAGAGGGAGCATGGAAGCCCCACTCCCCTTTCCACATACCTTGTCCTCTGCGTCTCTTTCATCTGTTTCTGAATTATATCCTTTTATAAAAAACTGGTGATTTAGTAAGTAAAATGTTACTCTGAGTTCTGTGAGCTGCTCTAGCAATTATGTTTTTTCTTATTTTGTGTGTGTGTGTGTGTGTGTGTGTGTGTCAAACACACAAATTTATTATTAAATTTATTAACCTTATGCTGACTTGGGATCTGAATCACAACAAGCAAGGTTTACAAACATTGAGGTTGCAGAGAAATTCATTCTCTTAGAGCATGATGGTTTCATAGACTAAATTTAAATACCTAACCTCTTCAGTTTATTCTTGTGTATGGTATGAAGAATGGCACTTAATTTATCTTTTTCTGAAAGGTTACTCAGTTGTCCCACCACCATTTATGAAATAGGCCATTATTGCCCATGTGTTGGGAGGTGCCATATCTATGATATATTATGCTCTTTACTTTTCCATTTGTATATTAGGTCCAGTTCTTGGCTTTCTTTTCTATTACACTTGGTTTGTCTATTTATGGAACAGCATCACCACGATGTTTTAATTATAGGGGATTATTTTATGAGTTAATGTCTGGTATGCCTAGTCTTTCCATATAATTTATCTTTTCAGTGGTTTCCAGACTATCTGGACAAATTTATTTTTTCATATGAACTTTTGAATCAACTTGTCTAACTCCATAAAAACTGCTTGTGCATTTTAGTTAGGATTATATCACATCAGTTATTTTTTGAATTTATATTAAATTTATTGGGGTGACATCAGTTAATAAAATTATATAGGTTTCAAGTGTACATTTCTATACTTCATCATCTATTTATCTTATTGTGTGTTCATCACGCAGATTAATTGAACCAGATGTGGGGGTCATGAGAACCTCTGATCTACTGCCAGTAGGTCTTGCGACTGGTATCTGTAGTGTTGGGGAAAAGTGTGCAGTCTTGTAGACTGAAAGAATTCTCCTCAAATATATGGCATAGAAACAAACCTTACCTGAATTTGCAGCCTGCAAACTACATATATATAGTTATATATAGTTATATATATATATATATATATATATATATATATATATATATATATATATATATATATATAGAGAGAGAGAGAGAGAGAGAGAGAGAGAGAGAGAGAACCTATTGGTTCTATGGTTCTATTTCTCTGGAGAACTCTAAGATGGTACATACCCCAAAGAATTAAAAACAGGTACGCAAACAAATACATGTACATGAATGTACCAATAGCACAATTCATGATAGCCAAAAGTGGAAACAACAGATGAATGGATAAACAAATGTACATTAACAAATGAATAAATAAACAAAATGTGGTAATCCATAGAATGGAATATTATTCAGCTATAATAAGAAATGAAGTACTGATGTGTGCTTACAACACTCAAAGACATTATGCTAAGTGACACAAGCCAGACACAAAAGTCTCGTATTGTATGACTCCAATTATCTGAAATATCCAGAATAGGCAAATCCATAGAGACCGAAAGCAGATGGGTGGTTGTCAGGTGCCCAGGGGCCGAGGATGGGGCTCAGGGGATGACTGCGTAATAGGTATGTGGATTGTCTTTGGTGAGGAAGGTGTCTCAGAACTTGATAAAGGTGGTGGTTGCACAACATTGTAAATGTACTACCTACCACTGAATTGTGTGCTTTACAATGCTTAATTTCATAAGGATTTCACCACAATTTTAAAAATGCAGTAGAACTTGGTGATAAATTAGACATAGAAGAGCAGAGGACAGGGTGAAGTGAAAGGCGAAACCAAGGTAGGTGTCCAGGCTCAGCGTATGGGTGACTGATGATAGCATTAGGAATACTGGAAATATGAGTTCAGAGAACAAGAGGAAAATGCAGCTTTGTACATGTTGAGACTGAGGCAACGTGGCATTTATGTGAAAAGATGTTGAAGACATTTGGAAAAAATGGAAGCACAATGTGGATGACAGATGAGAGGGAGAGTCTTGTGAATAGAATTCCGCCACCCATTTTCCACCTGTGGTCATCTCATCAGTCTTCTAGGATTCTTCAAAAATAACACCTCTGGCTCTACAATAATTTTTGTTTCAAGTTATTGCAATTGACATGGTAACAAAAAAAAAAATTGACTGTAAAAGCATTAAGTATTAGTGTAATATAAATGTTAATAACATTTAGTACTATACTAACTATAATGTTGTATACTAATAACTAGTATAATACATATCTACCTAATTAGTATAGTAATAGCACTAACATACATTTATTACATGAATGCTTTTTAGTATGATTTCCCATTCAATATTTCCTTTGGATTGCTTCAGTCTTAGGCTGTGACAATAGAAATCTGAGGCCCAAAGCAGTGACAAGGTCATGTTATATAGTAGGTTGCAGCTTGGCTTTCTTTCATCCCAGCTCTGGGCTCATTTCTCTTTCAGAATAAAATTCACATTTTTGGTCTGTCTTTTGTAATTCATTCAAGTCCTTCTATTTGCCTTTGATCCAGTATCAAGTTCAAATACTAAATATTCAGAGCTAGTTTATAACAAAGTAAATTTTAAAACATTATTTGCTTCATATAGTTGCTTTGCATAAATGAAAGATTTTAGTTTAGTTAAATACCTGCTGCAAAGTTTAGGAACTATTACAGATAAATCTTTGGTTCACAGAGGTATAACTTGGAGTAATAGCAAGCACTTCTGACATTTGCATTGCTTAAGAATCCTTGTTTTCTGTCAGGAACTAAAATCAGGAGTTGCAAACCAGTCCTAATTCTAATTTTTAATCTGTGTAATCTCAGCCAAGTAATTTATTATCTTCAGCCCCAAGTCCACATGAGAGGATTATATGTAATACTGTCAGAACAGAATGGAAAAATGTGATGTTGACAGACATGTTTAGTGAAATGTCAATGATACATTGAGTAACAACAATGCTTTTGTAAATTGACCCATATCTCAGTGAACCACGTTGGGTTTTCTCCTTTATGGTGAACCCTTCCCAACAAAGTGATCCTTCACCTCGTATATTTCAGCAACCATTCACTGAGCAGCTGATACGTGCTCAACATTTGCTGAGATCTATTATTATCGTTAACAGGCATTGTATTACTCCCCAGAAATACAAAGAATACAAGAGGCACACTTTCTGTCCTTGAGTAACTTATACTTAAATGGGGCAATCTTCAGTATAGTATTAAGTTTGCAAAAAAGTACAAAAAATAATAATAATCTTGGGGTCTATTTCTGACAGCATCTGTAAGGGACATTTTGTGGAGAATTGATCCTTGAAGGTTATATGGTTCGCGCCTCAAACTGTCCATAACTTGTTATGGATTTATCTTCTAATATTTAATTCATTTTCTGTATTCTCCTTTCTTGGGTTTTTAATTTCTTTCAATTTAATACTTATGTATACACCAATATCTTAGATATAGAGGTTTTCTTGTCCCAAGATTACCCTAATTTCTGAATCTTTGGACCTCATTAACTATTTCCCTCAGTTTAAGAATCAGAGTCATTAAAGTGATCTCCATTGGGACCTTTGTTAGCATGTTCACACACTTTAGTGTGCACAAAATCAGCAGAAAAGCCTGGATTTGGGGGCTTTGTGTTTACCCCCAGATGGCTTTCTTAGGCTGATGGTACAGCCTTTGAAATTTTAATAAACACGTTAGGAGTTTCTGATGTACATTTTCCAAAACCACACTTTGAGAAACATTTTTCTGTGGAATGCTACCTCCCAGCATGACATAATGTTTTTCAGCCTATACAGGAGTTAGAGAAGATAACTCTCACTTATGTTTACTTATTATAAATTATACCCACAATGTCAAACATAGCTTAGCTGGACAGTGTCTTCGCATCTAAGTCTCCTTCAGAGATACAGGAATTAACTCGGATCCAGCTCACAGTTCTTTGGAATGGAATTAAAAATTAAACTTTTACATTTAGATTCTTCGTTTGTCTACCAGGCAGCTTTTTCTTGTAACAGTATTGCAGAGACTCACACACATAAAACTTTATTATCTTGTCTGGGGAGAACCAGAAACAGAAATAATGTAGATAGTTTTCTATAGAAATATCACTGTGGAAGAAAGAATGAAAAAGCTCGTTTTGGAGGTTGCAATAGCAAGTGCATTGACCGATAGTGTTTCCTGTATGTTTAGAAATTAAATCAGTGGAAAACAGACTGGAAACTAGAGGCTACACTATTAGAAGCTAGAACCCATGGAGAAATGAGAGTCAAGAGCTGTCATCAGTGCTAAGTAAACAGCAATGCCAGTGGACCTCCTATAACAGGCTGCAAACTGGCACTGTGAATGTGGGCATCGATTTCTCTACAGCTATGGTCAGGACTGGCTGTGTGGTATTACCAGGTTGGTGCAAAAGTAATTGTGGTTTAAAAGGTTAAAAATAATTGCAAAGACCTCAATTACTATGTACCAACCTAACTTACAAGCCACTGCGCCTGTCCCAGCAGGGACGCAAAGGCTCAAAGGCAGAGACTGTGGCTCAAACCAGACCCTGGGCACTCAGTGCGAACGTAGTGGGCACATTTTATTCAAATTCGAATTTCTTTTCATTTAAATATAATTTTTAAAATATATTTTATTTAAATTAAATTTAAGAAGCACTTCCAAGGGCTTTGCTAAGTGTTGCACTGCTGTTACACTAAATTACATTCTTATAAGAGCTTTACAAAGATGAATTTATTTATTACTGATAGCCATCTTCTGAGGTAGTACAATTATCATCCCCATTATATAGAGGAGGAAACTGGGGGAAGAGAAAGATTAGATAACTCCCCTGAAGTCATACAGTTAGTATGTCGCAGGGGGTGTTTGGAGTTGTGTTTAAACACTTGATTGTGGATGACTGAATGAGCTCATTTATCTCATCAGTTGGTTATACTCTTGGGGAGAAAAAAGGTCTGGTGAAAATTGTGGGTTTCACTGCTATTCCTATCTCCCATTTCCCTTTCTTTCTTTGCTTGGTGCCTCTAGTCTTCCCAACACTTTACTCCTCAGTTTGTACTATCCCAATGGGCAGTTAAAGGGGTATTTTACAACTATTTTGGGCGAAACATGTGATCAGTCGATTCTTGGTCCCTGAGGGTGCTTCCAGAGCCAGGCACCCCAGTGCTCCATGATTCCCGGGGCCTCTACTCCTGAACAGGCATGTATGTGCTCAGCAGGAACCATGAAATCAATTGCTTCAACAACTTCAAGAGATGTCACACAGACTTCTGGCATTCTCTGCCCACTCACAAGTTGTTTCTAAATAAGGGTCTCCATCCAGAAAACAAGTAAGGGTCATAGTGTTCCTCTGGCGCTGAGGCCATCTGGCTTGGCTAAGAAGCTGCGTAAATCTCTGGCTTCCTCTCCATCCTTACCGACCTTGTCTCCTCATGTTTCATCTGAATTACGTCACCTCTTCCTAACTGCCTCTACTCTGCCAGCTCCCAATCCATTCCTCAAACAGCAGCCAGAAAAGTCTTTTTCTGAAATAAATTTGACCATGTTATTCCACTGACTGGCCTCCTTCAGTGACGCCAGGTCACATTATCTTCACTGCTGTTTCTTCAATTTTCGGAGGCAGAAGAATCAGTTGGAGATCTGGTTATAGATGCAGGTCTCCGGCCCCGCCCCGGACTTGTGAAATCAGTCTCTGAAAGTTGGGCCTGCAAGTCTGCATTTGAAAAATGTTCACCAGCTGATGCTAATGCACATACTTTAGGAGAAATACTAACCTATGGGATAGTTTGGTTTCCTTAGCACGTTACATAAGGTGAGTCTACAAGAAGAATGCACGCTTCTGAGTGCCTCGCCTACCTCATCTCCTGTGAGGACCTGTCTGCCGTTGCAGCAAGAACGACATTTTGTAGTTCTGTGATATCTTGCACCATTTTCCATTTTCCTTTGTCTTTATTGAGGGTTCCTGCATACAGTAGTAAAGGTTGTGCATCGGACAATCCTAAGAGTTGTCACTCACATTATGGTCTGAGTGGTGGATGCCCTGCCTTTGTTCAAAACATCTCCAATGCCTGGAATGCTTCCTCTCTACTGGACTTAGCTCCCAGTTATCTTACAAAACACAGCTCTGGCACCATCCCTTCTCTGGAACCCAGGGATATTTGTATAACTCTATCATGGCATTTATCACATTGTATTTCCATGTTCCTTTTCTACATCTGTAGTTTCTAGCAGATAGGAATGATTTGAGGGTAGGGTCTTACTTATCCACTTACCCTCACTGTCAAGCATAGTGCCAGACCCAAAGTGGACACTCCTCTAAGGCTTATAGAATTAATGAATAAAATGTGATGAGTAAACCAACATTCATTCATTCATTCACTTGTTCATTCAGAAACTCTCTGCACCTTAGAAAGTTGATCCTATATGTTTACATAAAAATGTAGCAATGTAAAAGGAAAATTATATATTTTAAGTATATTTTAGCATTTCTAAGGTGTTTTAGCAGCAAGTAAGAACATGCAGTTGGCAATGGCAAAAACATTAGGTTTCATAGGTGGAGATCCTAAGGCAACATCCACTTCCGGTTTACTCCAATGTGTTAACAATGCCATGGAGGGCTCAGCTTCCCCTCTGCCACCCGGCCATCCACAGTATCAGCTGATTCCCCTTGAAGTCATAGATGGCTGACTTTTTCATATCTGGTGAAGCCACAGCCTCCAGCCAACGCTTCTGGGGCCAGATTGGGTCGTACGTTCATTCCAACACCACTCACCGGTAAAGGGGATGAGAAAACCTCATAACTGAACACGCCCTTTTCAAAACTCAAGTCAGTTCCCCAATTCTCCCAAATACATTTTTATGTCCGGTGGAAGAGAATGGACTGGCTCTCTGGGCGACAACCCCACTGTGCACAGCAGATACCTAGATGGACCTACTGTGCTTTGGCAATCAGTCAGCAGTGCCGGTGGCAGCAGCCACGCTGAGAGGCGCCGCGCTGCCACACTGAGGAGGGGACATCAGGCATCTCAGCTGTTCCTCTTTTCTCATCTTGTTTTCAAGTGGGAGGAAATTAGTGGTTCGGCAAATCCACCTGCCAAACAATTCCGAGAATCAGAGAGTCGTCTGCTCCGGAGGCTGCCTCCCAGGACAGGCGAAGTTAGCTGGGTGTGATGAGAGCCGGGTGATGGCTGCCCGAGGGAGGGGTGCGATGGTAAGGGCGGAAAGGGTCCTCTGTCATCCTCAGGAGCCGAGCGTCGCTGTGGAGTCAATCACCACCCGCCATAGGTAATTTCCTCGTGACCATAGCAGTTCCTGGAATCAGTGTGATGGGAGGAAAGTGCCAACAGCAGGATGAGTAAGCCCTTCAGACCTCCAGCCACGAGAAGAAAGCACAGATGAGCTCCTGCTCAGGGTTTTCAGCCGTCAGCATTTCTTCGCCTCTTTCTCTTTAAGGAGTAAAGCACGGGAAAAAATTCATTTTTAGGTGAGAAATTACTTCTCTCGCCCTGGTATGTGTTAAAATCCACCACCTCTTACCTTCCATTTTCTGTCCATGTGAATTCAACTACAGATCAACCCATCTGAGTGTATTATGTTACCCATGCCAGACTTTTCAGAGATTTTTTTGGTTCATTGGACTTGTTATTTTATTCCTTCAACAATAATCATTTTTCATGGTTTCCATTCAGTTTCTCCTTACTGAGAATAACAGCAAGGAAAAGGATGGAAAATTGTATAGTATTTTCCTGTTATCCTCCTTTCTTCTTGTTATTAGTATTCAAGAATCTACATACCAAAAAAAGAAAAGCACCATCCCTTGCGGCAACCACAAGGTTGCCAGTTGGACTCCCGCAAGGGATGGTGGGCTGCGCCGGCTGCAACTAACAATGGCAACTGGACCTGGAGCTGAGCTGCGCCCTGCACAACTAAGATTGAAAGGACAACAACTTGACTTGGAAAAGTACAACCTGTTCCTCAATAATAAAGTCCTGTTCCCCTTCCCCAATAAAATCTTTAAAAAAAAAAAAAAAAGGCATGTTAAATAAATAGATAAATGGTATTTTAATGATTTCCATCTGCCAGGTACTATTAAAATCAGTTGTATGTATGTGTGTATATGCTGATTGCTGATTTTACATATGTATATGTATATAAAGATATATTAAGTGATATATAGATCTCTCATATATATTAAGTGATATATGTATATCACTTAATTCTCACAATAACCATATGATATAAACATTATTTTCATATCTTTCAATCTCCCTCATTTACTGATAAGGTAGGACAGAAAGGTGACATTTCTTGCCCATACCAGGCTAGAAAGTGACAGAGTCAGGAAGCAGATCCATAGGGCCCGGTTTCAGAGCCCACACTTTCAGCGGCAGCTGTCCACCACTTCTCCCAGGAGTGCCAGCTGTGTACCACTCGCAATTGTTTTCGCCCATCCCTTCCTCCATCCCTTCATCCTTCCAGCCATCCAACAGTTCTCACTGAGTACCTACTCCTATGAGGTCGTCTGCTACGCCCGGTGGGTACAGGGTGAACGAGATGGACAGAGCTCTTGCTAAGCCCTTATGAACCTCATATTCTCCCAGCCAACTCATGGCAGCACCCCTCGTAACAATCCTATCTTCAAACGTTGTCCCTTGGCTTTCTCTTCTCCAAGTGTAACATTCCCAATTCTTATGACATTTACATTTGTGCTAAGGCCATGCAGGGCTTAAAGTACAGTTTTCTGTGCACTGAAGGCACACACAAAATATGTACAGTCCATGGAAAAGTTAAATCTATCATTACATGAATAGCAAGATCTTTACCTCAAGAATAGCAAGTATGTATTTCTAAAACCATTCTATGGCACAATTTGTCTGGTTTAGGGATTCTCCCCTAAATATTCTTTTATCATCTTTATGAGGCAGAACTTTCGCACATTCTTCATCATATGAGTTTTTATTTCCTTTAAAATGTATCCCTTATGATAGAAGTGAGATATACAGTACAATAAAAATGACAGTGAAACATCGGTCTGTAGTCTTTCATCTTACATTAGTCGACCTTATGTTCATTCCTCCATTTGTCTTGTAGGATTACTTGACAGGTTATTACAAAGCACCAGTAAGTACCAGAAGTGGGGTATGAGAGGCTATGAGGAGCCTGATTGTAATGTTCTAGAAAGAGTTCTTGTCCTTAGGTTATTCCGCAAGACATTATTCTGACCACTCTTTAACACTTTGGCCTCATTTCTTGCCACTACCTCACATATATCTTCACTCCCACTGTGCAGCTCCCATTGCCCTTCTTCAAGTGAGCCATATTGTTTCATGCCTCCATGTTTGTGCTCAGCTACTCCCTCTTGCCTCAAGGCCCAGCCCTTCACCTAACTTATTTATCCTTCCATACTCAGCTCAAGTCTTCACGGACCCCAAGTCTAATCTAGATGCTTCTTTTCTATGGCCCCTTAGCACTCCATGTTTACTTTATATTAGTGATTCTCATACTGGCCTGTGGACCTGCCCTCACTATTCAATGAAATTCCTGACACCAAGGACCTCGGACCTTGTCCTGTTCATCTCTGTATCTTCAATTCCTGATGCATAGGATATGCTCAGGAGATGCTTATGGATCATGAAAAGGACCCCTGAGAAGCTTTATTCCAGAATCAGGCTCACAGCCCTAGAACAGCCCACAATCTTAACATCTGTAAACACAACTCTTCCTTCTTAGAACCCCGAGGCAGAGATTCTCTCTGTGACACCCATCTCTTCCTCATTGCCTTCTAACCTGCAAACATGCACCATCACTCACTATTGAAATGCCTTTTGGTGGACCTTCAGTGTGTAGCACACACCCAGGACAGGAACTGTCCCTAAGAAATATTCTCCAGATTTCTATACCTTCACAACAGACTCAATCACATTGCCTAGGTATGTCCTTTTACTCCTTCTTTTCCGTATCCATTACACAATCATCTTATCCTTCTAGTCTCTGTCATTGGTTTTTTTTTAAATATTTATTAAATTTATTGGGGTGACATAGGTTAGTAAAATTATACAGGTTTTTCAACTGTAAAATTCTATAATACATCATCTGTATATTGCATTGTATGTTCACCACTCAAAGTCAATTCTCCTTCCATCACCATATATCTGACCCCCTTTATCATCTTACCACACCCCCTTCCCCCTTCCCCTTTAGTAACCACTAAACTGTTGTCTGTGTCTGTGAGTTTTTGTTTGTTTCTTTGTCTTGTACATTTGTTGCTTTCAGTTTTATATCCCACGTATGAGTGAAATTATATGGTTCTCGACTTTGTCTGACATTTCACTTAACATGATAATCTCAAGATCCATCCATGTTGTCGCAAATAGCAGTATTTCATATTTTCTTATAATTGAGTAATATTCCATTGTATATATTTACCACATCTTCTTTATCCAATCTTGTACTGAAGGACACTTCAGTTGTTTCCATGTCTTGGCTACCATGAATAATGCTGCAATGAACACAAGTGTACATCTATCTTTACAGATAAATGTTTTCAGATTTTTTTTGTTGTTGTTAGATACCCAGAAGCTACCCAGAAGCTGGTCGTGTGGTAATTCTACTCTTAATTTTTTGAGGAACCTCCACACTGCCTTCCATAGTGGCTGCACCAATGTGCATTCCCACCAACAGTGTATGAGGGTTCCTTTTTCTCCACAGCCTCTCCAACACTTATTATTACTTGTCTTGTTGATGATAGCCATTCTAACAGGTGTGAGGTGGTATTTCATTGTAATTTTTATTTATATTTCCCTAACAGCTAGTGATGTTGAGCATTTTTTCATATATGTGTTGTCTGCTTGTATGTCTTCTTGGGAGAAGTTCCTCTGCCCATTTTTTAATTGAATTGTTTTATTGTTGTTACTGAGTTGTATGAGTTTTTTTATAATTCTGAATATTATCCCATTATTGGAGGTGTTGTTTGCAAATATCTCCTCCCCATTCAATTGGTTGTCTCTTTGTTTTATTGATGATTTCTTTTGCTTTGAAGAAGTTTGATCTAGTCCCATTCATTTATTTTTGCTTTTACTTCCCTTGCTTTTGAGGTCAAATTCATAAAATCCTCTCTAAACCCAAGGTCCATAAGTTCACTACCTATGCTTTCTTCAATGCAATTTATTGTTTCAGGTCTTATATTTAGGTCTTTGATTCATTTGAATTACTTTTGGTACATGGTGACAGATAGCAGTCTAGTTTCATTCTTTTGCATGTGACTTTCCAATTTTCCCAGCACATTTATTGGAGAGACTTTCTTTTCTTCATTGAATGTTTTTGGATCCTTGAAAATTATCTACCCATATATACGTGCATTTATTTTTGAGTTCTTAATTCTATTTCATTGGTCTGTGTGTCTGTTTTTCTGCCAATGCCTTGCTGTTTTGAGTATTGTCACTTTGTAATCCAAATTGAAGTCACAAAGTGTAATACCTCTGGCCTTGTTCTCTTTTTCAGGATTGTTTTGGCTATTCGGGGTCTTTTGTGTTTCCATACAAATCTGATGATTTTGTTGTTGTTGTTGTTCTATTTCTTTAGCAAATACCATTTGAATTTTGATGGGGATTGCATTAAGTCTGTAGATTGCCTCAGGGAATATGGCCATTTTTACTATGTTGATTATTCCAGTCCATGAACACAAAATACCTCTCTATTTCTTCTTCAATTTCTTTTAATAATATCTTATAGTTTTTCATTGTATATGTCCTCCACATCCTTTGTTAAGTTAATCCTAGGTATTTTATTCTTTTATTACAATTGGAAAAGGAAATGTTTTGTTTTTTTTTCATTTCTTTTTCTGAAATTTCATTGTTAGTATATAGGATTTTTGTACATTGATTTTCCTGCAACTTTACTGTATTTGTTTATTGTTTCTAATAGTTTTTTTGGTGGAGTATTTAGGGTTTTCTATATAAAGAATCATGTTGTCTGCAAAAAGTAACAATTTAACCTTTCCATTCCCAATTTGAATGCCTTTTATTTCTTTCTCTTGCCTGATTCCTCTGGCTAGGACTTCCAACACTATGTTGAATAACAGTGGAAACGGGGTCAACCTTGTCTTTTACCTGATCTTAGAAGAAAAGCTTTCAGTTTTTCACTATTAAGTATGATATTAGCTGAGGGTTTGTCATACCCTGTTTCCCCGAAAATAAGACCTAGCCAGACAATGAGATCTAATGCGTCTTTTGGAGCAAAAATTAATGTAAGACCCAGTCTTATATTATATAAGATCCTGTCTTATAGTAAAATAAGACAGGATCTTATATTAATTTTTGCTCCAAAAGACGTTTTAGAGTTGATGGTCCGGCTTGGTCTTATTTTCAGGGAAACACGGTATATAGCCTTTATTATGTAATTTCCTTCTATACCCATTTCTTAAGTGTTTTAATTATAAATAGATGTTGTATCTTGTTAAATACTTTTTCTGTATCTATTGAAATGATTATATACTTTTTATCCTTTGTTTTGTTTATGTGGTGTATCACATTGCTCCATTTGTGTATGTTGAACCCTTCTTGTGCGTCTGGAATGAACCCCACTTGATTGTGATGTATAATCTTTTTAATGTATTGCAGTACTTGATTTGCTAATATTTTGTTTAAGATTTTTGCATCTGTATTCATCAAAGATACTGGTCTGTAATTTCCTTTTTATTTTGTCATCCTTACCAGGTTTTGATATCAGGGTAATGTTGACCTCTTAAAATGAGTTAGGAAGTATTGCCTCCTCTTCAATTTTTTGCAAGAGTTTGAGACTGATAGGTATTAAATCATCTTTGAATGTTTGGTAGAATTCAATAGTGAAACCATGTGGTCCTAGACTTTTGCTTTTGGGGAGGTTTTGGATGACTGATTCAATTTCCTCATTGTTGATCAGTCTGTTTAGATTTTCCAGTTCTTCATGATTCAGCCTAGGATGGTTATATATTTCAAAGAATTTGCCCATATCTTCTAGGTTATTGAACTAGGTGGCATATAATCTTTCATAGTATTCTTGCATGATCATTTGTATTTCCATGGTATCCATCATAAAACTTCTCTTTCATTTCTGATTTTGTTTATTTATGTCTTTTCTCTTTTGTCCTTAGTGAATCTAGCCAGGGGGTTGTTAATTTTTATTCTTCTTTTTAAAGAACCAGCTTTTTGTTGCATTAATTTTTCTATTGTCTTTTTGTTCTCTAGTTTATTTAATTCTGCTCTGATTTTTATTATTTCCTTCTTTCTGCTGACTTTGGGTTTCATTTGTTCTCTTTTTTTCCCTAGTTCTTTAAGATGTAATGTTAAGTTGTTTATCTGGGATTTTTCTTGTTTCTTGAGATAGGTTCTGTAATGATATAAATTTCCCTCTTATTACTGCTTTTGCAGTATCCCAATAATTTTGATGTTTTATATTTTCATTCTCATTTGCTTCTATGTATCTTTTAATCTCTCCTTTTATTTCTTCTTTGACTCAGTCATTCTTTAGTAGCATGTTGTTTAATCTCCAAGTTTGTAGGTTTTTCCCATTTGTGGTTTTTCCCATTTTCTTTCTGCAGTTGATCTCTAATTACAAAGCATTTTGGCTGGAGAATATGTTTGGTATAATTTCAATGTTCTTAAATTTGTTAAGGTTAGTTTCATGACCCAACACATGGTTTATCCTTAAGAATGTTCCATGTACTCTAGAATAGAATGTATAGTCTGATGTTCTGGGATGAAAAGCTTTGTAAAAGCTCTGTTGATTATGTCTATTTGTTCTAATGTGTCATTTAAGGCTGATATTTACGTATTGATTTTTTTGTTTGGATGATCTATCTATAGCTTTCAATGGAAGTTTCTTTTATACAAAGTTAATAGCAACCACTCAAAAAAATAAAAATCCAGAACTGAACCATATAACATAAAAAAAGAGGACACAGAAGGGAAAAAATCATAGAATACCACCAAACTAAAATAACAGATAGAAACAGAAAGGCCAAGAAGCAGTGGAGACACCAAGCTACCAGAAAACAAAAGATACAATGGGTATAAGAAATCCTCATATATCAATAATTACCCTAAATGTAAACGGACTGAACTCACCAATAAAAAGGCACAGAGTAGCAGATTGGATCAAAAACCAAAACCCAACAACATGCTGTCTTCAAGAGACCGATCTCAGAAGCAAGGACAAATATAGACTCGAAGTGAAAGGGTGGAAAACAATACTCCAAGTAAATGGCATCTAGTGCGAAGCATGTGTAGTCCTACTTATATCTGACAAAATAGACTTCAAGATAAAAAGGCAACAAGAGACAAAGATGGACATTTCATAATGATAAATGGGACAATACATAAAGAAGACATAACACTTATCAATATATATGCCCCCAATCAGTGAGCATCAAAATATATAAAGCAATAGAACTAAAGGGAGAAACTGACAAAAACACAATTATAGTTTTTAAAACAAATACTATTTTTAATACCCTTTAATATTAAAATTGTTTTAGATTTGCAGAAAAGTAAACTACCTAAAAGACGGAGGTGAAAGGAAGGAGTAGGGATAACCTACATTTTCAAGTCTCCAACATACTATTTCAGAGATACCCTTTGGAACATGTTTTCTCTGGCTAGTTCACGCCAAGGGTAATGAATCATGCAAATGCTTTTCCTAAAGTCACTGAAATCGTTATTTACCTCCAACCTGTAAGTTGTTTTGTAATAGACATTGTCTTTGGCTATTGGTGAGGTGGTCCCGAGTTCTGAGTATGGACTGTTCACACAGCATGTGCCAACACTGCCTCAGAGCACTGTTGAGCTCATACCTGCAGGGTAATTTAAGTCAAAGATGGGGAGGCTATAATCTGAATTCAATCAACAGACTGGTGGGAATCCAGTGACTGTTCTGACACATGACATCTAGAGCCCAGAGACAATGCAATGATTTCTGGTCTGGTTTCTGTTATTCTCTAGCCCTGTAAGCACTGGGCAAACACAGCATAACAAACTTGAGGCAAAACAGATAAAACGACTTTTATATGGCTATTACATTGGAAGGCAGTTCTGTGTACCAGAGGTCTGTCTAAACATGCTTAGCAAAGTAAATCACACCATGGACCATCCTGACCTTCCCTTTTAATCCTTGGTGATGTGTTTCTTAAGGATACAACCAAGTTTAATGGATGACTGTTTTTGTTTGTTTGTTTGTTTATTTGTGTTTTTAATGAACCAAACAGTTTGTCAAAGCTTGAGAATTACTTTCAAAATGAGACAGATAACATTTTCAAGCAAAAGAGTTGTATTTATCTTCTTCTATCTGACTTTTAGTATGCTTATAGAGTGGCACACTTGGATGACTAAAAAGAGAGGAAGAAATCCACGCCAGGCTTAAGAAGTGTATCATCATTTGTCAACACGCATTATTCTTAGAAGCTATAAGGGCCCAGGAAAAATTACACTAAGTGAAGCTTAGGTAGTTATGAAGTCATTTTATCCATGAAGGATTTACCTCCTAATAAAGGTGTACTGTCACTAAAAGCCCAATAAGCATATAAGTGGATGAAAACAAAGTCATTATGGCAATCATTGTTTGTAAGAGACAGTGTAATACTGAGAAAGGAATGTTGCCCTTATTTAAAAGTTTGTGTTCCTATCCATCCATGTCCTTGCCCTGTGTCCTTGGCATGTCACTTCATCTCTTTGAGCCAGTTTCCTTCTTTGTAAAATAAAATATTGTCATCTCCAAAAAGTTGATAATATATTTTACAGTTGTTGAGAAACATGTTATTGAAGAAGTCCAGCTGCTCAATTAAGTTGAGTCTCAGAGTCTTAGATCTCAAGTTTGCTGTCAAGAAACTATTTTGACACCATAATTAGAGGGCAAAGGGAGCTCAACCAATACTCTTCAGACTCAGTAGTGAAAATTTATGAACATGTCAATATGTGACTACAATGAGAAAAATAAATACTAAGGGCACTGGGATACATAGGTTTTCTCGCCAGTGTACTCTCTCTGTGCTGACGTCTCCAGTGACTCCAAATTACAGATGGAAAACTGAGCAATGATTATGAACCCAGAATGAAGAGCCTTAAGATAATATTGAGAACACTTCCAATTTAGGGTGAAGCTTGATGACTCAACTCTAACTCAGAAAATAAAAGGTTTCTCCAGTGATCAGATAGTTATTTTCTCCCAAATCCAATCTCTCTCTCTCTCTCTCTCTCTCTCTCTCTCTCTCTCTCTCTCTCTCTCTCTCACACACACACACACACACACACACACACACACACACACACACACAACTGTACTGGGTAACACTATCAGTATTTTTATTATTATTATTATTTCAGAAAATAGCAAGTCTAAAAAGAGAGACAGTAAAGAGACAGTGACTTCAAAGGAATGAGTAGCCTGTTAACAAGCTTTTCTAACACCTGCTACAATGCAATTGATTAGGTTTCAATATTGTGATTGCCAACATTTTCTAGTCTTGCCAACTTGAATCACATCCAAGTTACCTTGGATTGTTGGTTTGGGTGTTCCCTTCTTCTCAGATCGAATATTTATAAACCAGGTCTTCATTTACTTCTCCAGACATCATCTCATACATCATATATGGGACTCACTATTTTAAGAGGGTAGCCTTATTCAAAATCCCTGTTGAAATGCTTTGACTTTAAAATCAAGTTAGAAAGACCTGGCTGTTCAGGACTGATGAAAGAAAAATGACAATGTGAGATAGACTGGGGATCCTCTAAGGCAATGATTATCATACTTTAGTCCTGGGGTCCATGTTAAAAATGCAAGTTCCAGAGTTTCAGGCACTGAGATTGTAATTCAGTAGGAATTTCAAGTGTTCCTAGATGATTTTAATGTGGGTAGCCAACAGAACCCCTTTCTAAGTTATCTTAGTTACATGGTAGGCTTGGATATTAATTTATTTTGGGAACAATTCCAAGTTTTCAGAAAAATGGAAGCTTAAGTTCACAGTCTAAAAGACCCTTAGAATAAAAACTAAAGTGCGGAGTGGGTCCTATTGAGGTTTTAGAAAGGAGACCCTACCACACAGATGTACCAACCACTCTGCACTCATCCTGATTGACTAATGGCAGTCGCTCTATAAAATCTCTGTGTATTTAGTCTACTCTATTAAAACTGAAATGGAGGGGGAGAGGCTCCCCATCAGCCCCATTTAAGTATATAAAATGCAGCCTTGAGAGTTACTTTTCTTTTCTTGGAACAAGCTCAGTGTAAGTACTCCATAAATAATTGGTGGGCGAATAAATATATTGATAACACTGCATCGGTAGCTTCTGTTTTCTCTCCTGTAATACCCATTAGTATTTAAGTTTCTGGGGAAATGGGACTATGCCTGTCTTCTTTGTCATTGTATCCCTAATGCCCAGCAAAATGACATGGTAATTATTCAAACACTCATTGAATACACAAGTGAAAAGTGGAAATGCAAACTGAGAGTATACAGGTAGTCATGCAATCAGGAAACTGAAATTCTTCACCAGGAAGTTCAGCATATGCTGGGCACAAATAAAACTTTTAGTATTTTCTTTTCACATTTTGTCTTTCTGTCCAGAATCAGGGTGATTGCCTTGTTTGAATTGATCTAATAGTGTAAATTTTCATAGCTGGGGTGGGGAGAGAAGTTCTATCCACAGAACAGGAACTTTTGAGGAAGAATTTGAGAAAACAGAATTAAGAGCTTCTCTGAAAAATCGGGCAATTGTGACTGAACAGCATATATGTGTATACACAGGGATGATCACAAAAAAGACACCTAAGACAAGAAAAAACTCGTATCAGTATGGTGACAAATCCTCAAAATGATAGCTTTGTTTATTTAGAGCTCTGGGCAACACTGAAAATACTGGGCATGATGAAGAATCCAAGAGAGAGCTTCCCTTTTCTCAGTGCTGTTCCCTCTGCTGGGCACCTCTTCCTTGGTGCCTTGCACACAGCAGGTACACCATATCTCTCTGAGGATTTGTGAACTGAGAGGCTGTGTTTTCACTATGGAGGCTAGGCATCATCCAACACCCAGCTGTAGGAATTACAGTCCTCCTAGGTATCATGCTTGACGTGAGAAAGCTGATATGTACCCCCTGAGCCCTGGGACGACCAAAGAGCGGATCTCCGGAGTGTTTTCATGTTTCCATGGGTTTCTCTTCTTATGTAATAGGCCAAGTTGTATTAGTTTCCTACTGCTGCTGTAACAAAGGACCACAAACTTAGTGGCTTAAAACAACAGAAATGTATTATCTTATACTTTGGAAGGTCAGAGTCCAAAATGTGTCTCACTTGGATTAAAATAAAGTTGTGGGTAGAACTGTGTTCCTTTCTGAAGGCTCTAGGGGAGAATCCATTTGCTTGATTTTTCCAACTTCTAAAGGCAGCCCATTGCTTGGCTCGTGGCTTTCTTCCTTTTTCTTCAAAGCCAACACCAGCAGTTGACTTCTTTTCAACGTCACATCCCTCTGATCCCACATCTGTTGTCACATCTCTTTTTCTGACACTCTTCTTATGCCGTCCTCTTCCACTTCTAAGGGCTCTTGTGATTATTTTGTATCCAAATGGATAATCCAGGATAATTTTATCTTAACATCAGCAACCCTAATTCCCTTTGAGGCCTTAAATCCCCTTTGCGGTATTCATGCTATTCAGGTTCTGTGACTTCAGACCTGTGTTTGGGTCCATTATTCCACCTACCACACCGGTCTAAGGTCCTAGTTAATGTGGCAATCTGAAATCAGATATGATCTGATTTTAGGCTTACCTCACTCCCAACTATGGACTACTCTCCCAAATAAATAATATATACATAGAATAAAGAGACTAATATTTATATTCTGTTACTGAAACAACTGCCTTCTCTAAGAACAGTTGACTTTGGAAGCATATACAGAGTTTGGAGCTTTTAACTAATGATGAACTGCAAAGCACTGTTCATTATGTGTGAATTATTCTAATGTCAGTTTTATGTGAGACAGTTTAATTTCATGCTGCTGCAGTGCTTGCCAAATTAACTAGAACAGTGGCTATTAACCTCGGTTGCACAATAAAATCATCTGAAAAATTTTTAGAAATTCTGATGCACAGACTATACTAAGACTAATTAAAACTCAATACACAGGGGCTGGAACCCAGATATAAATATTTATTAAAGTTCCCAGATAATTATATCATGCAGCCAGGAATAAGAAGCTGCTCTATAGGCAAATACTCAATTCAAGTATCTTTCTACGTAGATTAAATGGGAGCTGGCTCTATGTCCATAAACTTCTAATAAAAGCAGACAGAATCATTACAATTAACAGAACTTGTAAGGCTTAAATTAGCCTCCATTTCAGTTATTTCAAAATTTTCCACCTTGTCAACTGTGCCTACTTTTCTTTAGATTTTTCTATCTTTTCATGTTTCAAACCAAGTTCAAAAAATAGTTTCCCTACACTCTTCGCAAAAAATTTCCCACGAATATATTTTTTCTTGAATTACTTAAATGGGTCCTTTAATGACACCTTTTCTAAAGAATATTCTAGAAAATCTGAGAGATCACTATTTCCCATGTTAGACATTTAATTCATCTTCCTCCTTGTTACAATACTATGAACATACACATATGGATCCAAGAAGAGCTTTCTGAGGTTTTCACCAAAATCTTCTCAAAGCATGAGACTAAACATGATTTCGTAGAAATCCTGGAGAGTGCAAGTTCTTGGATGCTGCCTCATACTTACTGTATCAGAATTTCTGGGAATGAGACTAGAAACCGATAATTCTTACAAGACAGTGTTTTCCCAGATAGTGTTTTCTTAAGTACACTACACTCTGAGAACTACAAATCTGTAGAATTTCTCTCAATGTGCTTCCATCTTTGGGATCACCTTCAAGAATCTAGGAACAGGGTCAGGAACTGTGGGTTTGTGCTGAGGTAATAGCTCCTTGTGAGAAGATTAGCCTTTTCATGCTGTTGACTCTTTTCAGTTTTTAAGATATTAATTTATCAAGCACCAAAGTGTTTTTCATCCAAGAGGTTTTCACAGAGAAGGATAGACTTCCATTGTGTGTTAGTAGATAGATGGACCAAAGATGAATAGTGATGAATGATGACACAGATAAAATAAACTCAGAAAGCCTGGAAATTATTCAGAGTAGACTGTTAGGGGTTGGTCTCATGGGGTAAGGGCTAGGAACAAAAAATAAAGTAGGTTAAATTTAGATAGAGGAAATTAGGAGAATCCAGTTTACTGTTGTACCCTTGCAAAGTAAATAAGGGCAAACTGGAGAAAAGTTCTGTGAATTGTATCACTTATTGCATATTTTTCAAGGCCATGTTAAAAATTAGTTAAAAAGGGGAAAAAACACCCTGAAACACATAGCTAGAGGCAAAAATGAACCTTCTAAAAAATAAAAACAAGTACATTCTGTTAACCAAGTAAAACCATATGACTGTTACAATTTTTATGGTTTTCAAAATGTTAATCATTGTGTGTGTGTGTGTCTATTTTAAATTATGTAAATGTGTTTTGTGGTCTGGTGTTAAAAATAAATAAAGTTTGTAACCAACTTTAAAATGGAGTGAGGCACATGCTGAAAAGTAAACTGGAAATACAAAGAAGATGAAGCATAAGCATGGAAATGGTGATAAAGAAATGTGGAAACGTTATATTTGAAAGAAAGATTTGTTAGCCAGTGAAAATAAAGAAGTTCTCTGTTGTGTGCCTGAGACTGAAATAATTTTCATTTATTATTCAAATGTTAATTCAGATAGTCTTTTAATTTTTTTTAAAAAGCTAAGCTTGAAAAAAATAAAAAGCAAAATGGAGGCAACATGATTCCAAATGCTGATATAATACTAATAAATCCCTAAGATGAAAAGTATAACTTCATGGACAATCTGTGTTTGGAAAGTCTCAGTGGCTTGTAAGGCTCATAAGCAAGAAAAAAACCCCTAATAATTAATGTGTGAATTTCATATAGAACAAAGAATCTTCATAATTCTAAAAGGCTATAAATTCAATTTTCAGGGACCCTCAGCTGAGCACCATTAAAACAAATAATGAATTATTCATGAAAGCTGCGGCACATTTGTTAAAAATAGATAATGAATTATTAATGAAAGCTAAACACTTCCAAAAAGGGAGGAAAGACTAAAGGGAACTACTCTGCAGCATGAATGGAAGTGATAAGTTAAAAAAGTTTATTACTTATTTATTAAGTGATTTTGTAATAGTCCCAAGTCCTAATGCAGCTTTGAATAGCCTGTTCCATGGATACAAGCAAAATAGAAAAGCAAGACAAAAAGGAAGCAATAGATGTGAAAAATTAGGATTGAAAAACAAACGCATCTTGTAAATGGGTTTAAAACATGATTCAAAGTTTTGACAAGTTTACACGCTTTTCTCCTCCATAAGGAGAAATTCTCAGTATTTATGAGGATTGAAAATATTCAAAATCAACATCAGAAATGCTCAGAATATCCTGGAAAGATACACAAGAAACTAGCAACAGTGACTTTTCTGGGTAGAAGTACCATAGGGCTGGGTGTGAGAGGTGGGAAGATCTATTCTCTCTGAAATGCCTTCACTGTTGCCAAACTTTCTCCAAGTTACCTATATATACCCACATAAGATGAGACCGAACTGACCTCTACTTATTTTGAGAGCAATTTTAGTCTGAAAAACACTGCATTAGATGTATATTGCTGCATAAGAAATGACCTTCAAACGTAGAGACTTGAAACCATAAACATTTGTTACCTCCCAGTTTCTGAAGGTAGGGTGGTTCTGGCTCAGAGAATCTCTGGAGTTTGCAGTCAAGACGCTGGCTACAGTCTTCTGAAGGCTTGACTGCTCTGTGGGATCCTTTTATAAATTCACTCAGGTGGCCGTTGGCTATAGGTCTTAGGTTCTTCACATCTAACTTTCCTTCTAGGGAGTACCTAAGAGGACGAGAGAGTGACTAACTAACATGCAAGCCACATTATCTTTTATAACCTAATCGCTGAAGTGATGTACCATTACCCCTGTCATATCTTATTGGTTACACAGACCAACCCTGCCTGGTACGATGTGGAGGGGACAACACAAGTGTGTGCATAGTAGGAAGGGCAATGGTTCAGGGCCACCTTGGAGGCTGCCTACTGCAAACACCATTTGACACTTTTTAGTGTTTTGCGCTAATCTCCCACATTTGGATTGTTAATTTCTTGAGAACAGAACCCAAGTTATATGATCTTTTTTTTTTTCCTTTAAATGACTTAGAAGTTCTGGGAGACTTTCATTCTCTCTTGGTTCCCTCCATCTCTATGTAACCTTAGTTTAGGGGGAAAGCAAAGTCTGATCCCAGGTGTATTAGGCTGAAATAGGACAATGATGGGACATGAAAGGACAATACAGAGTGAAAATATTTCAAGGAATACAACAATGGACAGTTTGACAAAAATAAGATTTTGGTTATTTTTTTTTAGATGTATTTTCTCGTATCTGGAGGAAATCTCCTGTCGCAGCCTCCTCTACATCTGGTTGATTTTCAAGAGTCAGCTCTAGACATCTGGAAAACTTATTATTGCCTACTAATATACATGCATAGGGCTTCTGGGGCAACGCTATCTTGGGAACTGAAAACTTTCTCTTGCAAGAACAGCATAATCAAATCTACTTTGGTTATAACCAAATCTTCACTGAATACCACTGCTGACAATGTCTTGAACTATTTTAAAAGTCATAAAAGTGAGTCTGAGACATAGAATAATTTGTAAACTATTACTGCACAGCTGTTAAACTATCAATCGAACTCTTTTCATCTAATCTTGGATTAGTCAATGTCCTGTGGCATTTTTCTTTATTGTCCTCTCCAACTCCTTCCTTCCACCATTATGGAGATTTATTTCAAGTTAAACAAACCCAACTTTTCCTAAACCAATAGAATGACTTGAGAGTAGGAGCAGTCACACTCTAGGTTGCATTGAAAAAAAAAATTAATTCTATAACAACAGCAAAGGTCAAAAATTATGTTTAAAAAAGAGGAGAAAAAATACTTATATAAACAAAAAAGATTATTTTGAATACTAAATTTATAGTAAAGAAGGAATGACTGATTATGTATGCCATACCTTAAATCCACCAAAACCAACAGGATGCTGATGGAATGAACACAACACAAGATCCTGTTTTCAGTCCTAAGTATCTATTATCGAAGGAGCATATCTGCTCATTTTTAAAATGGCTTCACATTTTTTAAATAATTTTTATTTTTTAATTACAGTAGACAGAATTTTATGTTCTGGTGTACAACATAGTGATTAGACATTTATATAACTTAAGAAGTGATCACCCACTCAGATAAATCTAGTACCCATCTGACACCATACATAAATATTATAATATTATTGACTATATTCCTTATGCTATAACCCACATCCCCATGACTATTTTGTAACTACCACTTTGTACTTCTTAACCCTTTTCCCTTTTACACCCATCCCCCATCTGGCGACCGTCAAAATGTTCTCTGTATCTATGAGTTTGTTTCTGTTTTATTTGTTTGTTTTGTTCTTTAGATTGCACATATAAATAAAATCACATTGCATCTGTCTTTTTCTGACACTCCACTCATGACAATAACCTCCAGGTCCATCCATAGCACTGCAGATGGCGAGAACCCATTCCTTTCCATGACTGAGCAATATTTCATTGTATATATGTACCACCTACTCTTTATCCATTCTTCCATTGACAGACACCCAGGCTGCCTCCACATCTTGGCCATTGTAAACAATGCTGCAATAAACATATGTATGCACATGTCCCTTCGAAGTAGTGTTTTGGTTTTCTTTGGATAAATACCCAGAAGTGGGATTACTCTTGTTATGGACTTTGTTTTAAAGTGCATTTTGTCTGGTATAAGTATTACTACCTCAGCTTTATTTGTTTCCATTTTCATGAAATATCTTTTTCCATGACTTTATTTTCAATCTGTGTGTATCTTTTGATCTGAAGTGGGACTCTTGTAGACAGCATAAGGAAGGGTTTGTTTTTTTCATCCATTCAGCCACCCTATGTCTTTTGATTGGAGCTTTTAACTCATTAAATTGGAAGTAATTGTTGATAGCTATGTAGTTATTGCCATTCTGTTTTTCATATTTTTTAATCTTTTTTTTCTTCCTCTTATAGAAGTATCTTTACCATTTTTTTTTTTTTTTTTACTGGTTTGGTGGTGGTGAACTCCTTTAGCTTTTTCTTGTCTGGGAAGCTCTTTATCTGTCCTTTGATTCTAAATGATAGCTTTTCTGGGTGGAGTAATCTTGGTTGTAGGTCCTTGCTTTTCATTGCTTAATATTTCCTGCCACCGCTTCTTGCCTGCAAAGTTTCTGTTAAGAAATCTGCTGACAGTCTCATGGGCACTCCCTTGTAGGTAACCGCTTTTCTCTTACTGCTTTTAGGATTCTCTCTTTGTCTTTAACCTTTGTCATTTTAATTATGATGTGCCCTGGTATGGGTCTCTGCATTCATTGTTTGGGACTCTGTGCTTCCTGGACTTGTATATCTATTTCCTTTTCCAGGTTAGGGAAATTTTCTGTCATCATTTCTTCAAATTGGTTTTCAATACCTTGCTCTCTCTTGTCTCCTTCTGGTATCCTTATGATGCGAATGTTGGTACTTCAAGTTGTCTCAGAGGCCCCTTAAGCTATCCTTTTTTCTTTTCTTTTCTTTTTTTTTGGATTCTTTCTCTCTCTCTCTCTTTTTTTTTTTTCTGTTCTGATTGGGTTGCTGATTCAATCCTCTGCTTCATCTAAATTACTGTTGATTCACTAATATAGTCATTGTTTCAGTTACTGTATTATTCATTTTGACTAGTTCTTTTTTATGTTTTCTATCTCCACGTTTATGTTTTCTATCTCTTTGTTGAAGTTCTCACTGAGACCACTGAGCACCCTTTTAACCAGTGTTTGGAACTCTGCATCTAGTAGATTGTTTATGTCCATTTTGTTTAGTTCTTTTTCTGGAGTTTTATTCTGTTCTTTCATTTGGGACATATTTCTTTGTCTCCCCATTCTGGCTGTCTCTCTATGTCTGCTGCTATGTAATAGGTAAGGTGGTTGTGTCTCCTGATCTTGGTAGAGTGACCTAATGGAGTAGGTGCTCTGTGGGGCCCAGGGGTGCAGTCTCCCTGGTCACCTGAACTGGGTGCTCCAGGTGTGTCCCTGTGTGGATTGTGTCCCTTTCTGTTGTAGTTGAGCCTTGTTTGCTGTTGCTGTGTCAAAGGGAGGGAATGACCCTCAGGCTTATGTGGACTGGCCGTGATGACAGTGGAGGAGCTGTGGTGCAGGGGCTGACTTGTGAAGCAGGATTCACTTTAGCAGGGCTCTGGTGCCTGCCCTGTCTGCCCTTTGGGCGTGTTGTTTGTGGAGGTTGCTGGGTAGAACTCTGTTGTGGTCTGAAGCTGACCACTGGGTATGTTGGTTCTGGGTCCTCTTGGGAGGGGCTCTGGTGAAGGCCACGTTCAGCTCCTGCTTGTGCCCTGCCCAGGGCCACTTGGTATGAGCTACAAAGTGATCTGCAGATGGTGGCCACTTGTGCTGGGCTTGGAGGTGATTGGGAGAGGCTAAGCTGTGAACCAAGGTTGGCTACCACTAGTGCTGGGCTTGGGGCTACTTAGCAAAAGGTACAGGGCCCACCGAGGCCAGATGCTTCTTCTCTGGGGTTTGTGAATCTTTGAGAGATTTTAGGAAAGTCTGCAGCATGAGCCAAGATGTGGCCTCACATTTTTGAAGCACTTTTATCTTTCAAAGCACTTTAAAATTAATTGTCATTTTATCCACTGAACAATCCAGGAAATTGACACTTGGACCTAATTATTTTATCCTGCATGGTTCCCATGACGCAGAAGCCTTTCAGACTTCTGTTTCTGCTTACGTCATTGGCTATGTCAATTAATGACTCAAGAGCTACTCTTCTCCATTCCCTGTCTGCATGAACTCAAAACCTTTTCCATTTGATTCTTACTCGCATTTTGCCTATGAATATTTTTTCTGCAATTCTTTCTACTCAGATCACTTTTAGAACTTGAAGTGAACTGAGGCTAACCCTTTTGTTTTTCTGGTGAGCAAATAAATGATCCCCCAGAGAAATTAAATAAATTATCTGGGGTTACAGATACCAGGGACTATTGCATTTGTTACATAGCTTCCTACTGTTAAAATAATGATCCAATCTGAGTTTATATTTACTTTATTCCTCTCAGAACCACCAGGCTCTCTGTTAGATTATGGAAAAACTATGACTAATTACCCTGTCAAGAAATAATACTATCTAATATTGATTGAGTGATCATTCTGTACCAGGCAGTACATCACATGTATTATCTCATTTAACTCTTACAAGAACATTGTGAGATGAGTAATTTTATTATTTCATGTTTCAATTGAAGAAACTGAGGCACAAAAGAACCAAGTGTCTTGCCCAAACACACAGCTGCTAAAGTGTATATCTGTGATCTGAGCTTTCCACCCAAGTGTCCTCTGCCACTATGCCACATTCTGAGGACAAAGAATGAGCTGGCTTTTGCATCCTACCAAAAGTATTGAATAAACACAAAGTGGATGGTTTGGGGGCATATCTACATAGTCTCTAGGATGGGATGAGGGCCAAGGGAGATGTTTATAACATGACATAGTTGTTTACTTTAGTTGGGTGATAGAGATTGTGGACAATAAAGTCTTTCATGGGACAGAAGCATTTTTCTCTCATAACATAACAGAACAAAACAAAAGAAAACACAACACAAAACCAAGAGAGATGGGTCAGAATGGAGAGAAGGTAGCTATATCTAAGACGAAAATGGCCTTCCTATAGGGTTATTATAGAAGGCACCAACTAGGGCTTGGCCCTGGCTTTGGACTGAGCACCCACCTTACCTCTACCCTAAACATCACCACGGTCTTCTTTTGAATGTCCATGAATTTTGTGAGCTATGCATGTACACAGTAAGAATGGGAGATTTTTAAAAAACATATTGATACATATATATAATTTGCAATATTAATGATATACCATCACTTCTGTAGTATAAATATACTTGTACATAAATATTTTTTATTCTATATTAATTACCCTTTTCCTATAATCTTATGTTCCCTGAAATATAAGCTCATGGGAGTAAACACTATCTGTATCACTGACCAGTGAATTTGCAGCTCCTTAAAATGTCAGGCAGCATAGAAAGTGTTCAATATTTTTTTACAGAATGACAGATTAATTGAGTTCTGTCCGGGGTCGGCCATGATTCTGCCTGTCCTGAACAGCGGATATTTCTGAGTCAGTCCACCTAAACCAGTGACCAGGGCAACCTCATTAAAAGGACATCTGGTAATAGTGTTTTCAATTGGGAAAACGCTTTGTACATTCCAGAAGATATTACCAGTCTTTTATTTCAGCTGATTTGACAACAGTCTTACAAGAATAGTATTATTATGCTCATTGGATGGCTAAAGAAACTAAACCAAAGAGGGTTTGAGTGATTAGGTTAAACTCATAGAGCCGGTAAATTGCAGAACCTGGACTAGTATCAGGATTTCCAATCCCCACTCTTTCCACAACATGCTGTGGCATGTAATGAACTAATGGAAAATGGACCATCACCAAAACAAGCATGAACAAAGAATTCATGGGGTTTTATAGCCATGTTGGAAATGGATTAGAACCAAAAGAAGGAAGCACTATGATGCCTTTCCTATTCAAAATTAAGTACAGAGAAAAGAGAGGGGAAAAACAACAAGGTTAAAAAACATACATTTGCTAATTCAAATCTTGGCAAGGGAATCAGGGGTGATAAATAAACTAGCAAAATATGGTAAGAACTCTCAGGATGTAACACAGAAAAACATAAAACTAATGCAAAAGTCATGAGCAGATAAGCCAATCCTTCAACATTAGACCCTTCTGTAAATAATTAAAAGTATGAAAATATCAGCCAGTGTGTGGAGAAATCAGGGCAAAGAAAAGAAAAAACAAATAGACTCTTCACGGGTGATAAACAGGAAAAGTACCAGGTTTTAAAAACAAGTACCCCAAAGAATCCCCTATTCGCCCCCAAATGAAGCCCCTCACCCTCTATTTTAAATGAATTCTAATCAGTAAGTAGTTTTAGAAATGAGTTCTGGCTGTAACATCCTGAGAGGTGAAGCCATGCTGTTGACATGCTCAGATTTCCACTGAGACCCCAGTGACGTGAAAGTGCTGGAAGCACAAATTTCATTTTTCTTCAGCTCTCCACCCTGGATGAAAAATATTTTCAATCTATATTCATGAAGAAATTTTTCACTGAAAACCACCCATAGCATTGCAAAATATTCTAATACATTTGCCACAATTTATCTACTCCTGCATTCATTTATTTGTTAATTCAACAAATATTTATTAAGTGCCCCCTCTGTGGCAGGAATTAATCAACATAACAGGTAAACCAACGTTTTTGTTAAGTGGGTGAAAACAGACCAATTCTATAGAGAGTATTTGTGTAATATGTTCTATAGGCCGTCTTTCTGTATGTAGTTTACCGTTACCATCTTTATCATAATCATTGCTTTCTGATGCCCTTTAGTGCTTCTCAAACATCAACCTGCTCCCCATCCTCCCCCACAATCAAACCCACAGATCCTTTTTCCTCACTCCCGTATTTGGCCCAGTCTTCGAAATATAGTAGTAAGTCTGTTGCAAATGACACTCAATTTATATTCTCAGGGTTAACATTGGTCTGGAATTTGACTTGTGATAAACCTAAGCCAAAATTCTGCATTGGCAATGGACCCCATTCCTCTTAAAGTGAGTCTATCCTTGGTTTGATGACACATTCATTGTGTGCAATTCCAGCTTCTATGTAGGATCAAGAACTGTGCATCTTATTTTCAATGGGATAAAAATAGATACGATATTTAATGGGTTATTTTGCATGGTCTCAGGAAACAGATTTACAAAGATGATAGAGCAATGATAGAAAATTCAACCATCTGGACATCTGAAAAAAACCACAATATGTGCTGTATTGGACATCTATGAAGCGGCCTTCTTACCTAACAACATGTAGAAAATTCCCCTCCCCATCCTCACTGTTATGTTCAAAGCCAAGCTCATACATTGTGACCCTCTCTTTTCTCATTACAGTTGATTGGTTCAGGGATGGGCACTTGACCACGCTGAGCTAATTAGATAATGGGTTTTCTTACCTAATATTTGCTGAGTGAATGAATTCTCAGTCTGCTCCCAACTTTCGTCAGTGGGATACGAAAGAAAAAACCTGAATTCATTGCTGACAATCTACCTATGGTGACCTCTAAGAATCTATGAATGCTCCATTTATTTCAATACTGTAAAAAGTATCAAAATGTTTGACTTACCCAAATTTGCCTCAAAATACTTTGATGTTTATTTGGTTGGTTTTAATGTATCTGGAACCCTCAATGACCATTCTATCGTTAGGTTCATGGGGCTACTTTTCAGATCCAGGACAACGCCCTTGAATTTATTTTCCTCCCAGAAATCTTACCCTAGAAACACAGTCTGCTTTCCTTAATGCTTTAATGCTGAACTGAGCCATTCTAGCTCTTAAGATTTGTACTCCAATTCTATTCTAGAATAGAGTACAGGCATATTTTCTGGATACAGTCATACTTTCTGCAGCTCTTAATTTTCTTTCTACCTTGGAAAAAAGCACAACATATCCAGGAAGAAATAAACCCATTAAAGCAACATTTTGAAGGATTACTACTTTTCAGGTTTTGTTCTTTATAAAAGCATAAGAGGCAGGTCAGATAAATCATAACAATATCCAGAAGAATTCTTCAACTCAAGACATGTGAAGAAAACAAAACTAGAACTCCTTATGTGTTTTTTTTTTATCTTTATGGTAAATGTACGCTGAATAATTATATTCAGAATAGATTCAATATAGTGGTCATTTGATATTAATTTCCAATTCCCTCTCAAATTAGTAATTTGTGAAGATATTTAACCAGTAAAAAAACAGTGTCTGTGATTTTTCTGGTCCAAGTTTTTTCTCCAAGTTTCATTGATCTTTTTGGGGATCCTACACTATTCTCCACTCCCACCAATACGCAACAATATATATTCGTCCTTACTCAGGGCCTTTGAAATAACCTGCAAAAAGTTCTCAGGCATTGCTTGTGCACTTGTTCAAAATTATTTTCTTTTGTGTAAAAAGAATACAGTTTGGGGTTCATCCTTAGAGCTTTGGGCAAAAACAAAAAGGGGACCTACTTCCAACTAGAGCATCATTAGACATCCCTTGGAACAGAAGCTCAGGGCTATAATAGAATTTTTCTGAAGTTAGTGTAACATAGACTATACAAGTACATAGTTGGGCTTTTTGTTTGTTTATTTGTCTTTTATGAGTTTCATTACTAGCCATTGTGGAGAAATAGCTAAAGGAAAGCAAATTCCCATGAACTTGATTCAGTTTACAAAATTCTTATAGGTATGGTTCACTATTTTTTACTTCTTGTATGTTGGTAGCTAGAAACTGCCCTTTTACTTCGGCTGCCTGCTTTATACCCGAGGGCACATCTCACCAAGTATTAATCCTTCCTTCTGTCTTCCACTAAATGGAAGTGCACACCTAATTAGAGAAGAATAGTGGATATAAACCAATTCACATGCAGTGGTTTCAATTAGTTATTTCCACTTCTCAGGACTTCCAAAAACAGTGACACCTATTTCAGTAATCCCATTAGGCTCTGGGGTTTACGTGATAACAAATCAAACAGATTAGGACAGTGCTTCTCACAGGTTTTCACCTAAATAACTTGAAAGAGAGAGATTTAACTAATACCTGGTAAATTTATAGAAATAGCCCAAATAACCTCCTCACCTCCAATACACAGAAGTACATATATACACTCACCAATTCAAAGAGCTCAGAAAAGATAATTGTAGTTTTTGATTGAGTCTCCCCATAAATGTTTCCCAAACTAGTTTGTGTTCTAATCTTGTCTAAGAGGACAAGATGAAATACACAAAAACCCTGGGCCTTACGTGAGACAGTTCTTGGATTCACTTCGTGGCTCTATAATTTACTACTGGTATGGCCTTGGACAAGCAAAGTGAATCTCTGAGTTTCATTGAGATTTAATGATATCTTATTCCTTCGGGCTTTTGTGAAGATTAAATTAGCAATACTGTATATGACTGTACCTAATATAGAGCTTGGCCTATTTTAGGAACTCAGTATATATTGTGTTCTTTTCCTTTTATTTCTTTTTTCTCAGAATTTAGAAACCAGAGGTAAGAACATCACAAAAGAACAGATGACTCTGCTGACTTGGTAGGCACCAAGAAGCAAAAGTGACCAAATGAACCATTTTATTTAGTAAACCTACATCCTGAAAAGATATTCAGAATTTAATTTATGGAAGCTAGAATTTCTGAATCCCCAGTTTATGTTCTTCTTTGTTCACTGTTGAGTGAGATTGATGTCACCTTTCACATTGAACAATCAGGGACAATTTGGTTCAGAGCGTTCAGATAAGTCTCTACCTGTTTCCCAGAAGTCATTTTTTGAAGGAAAGGTCCAAAAAATAAATTATTTTTGCTTTCAAAAGCCACAGATATATATATATATATATATATATATATATATATATATATATATATATATATATATATATATGATTCAGTGTGCTTCTGAGCCACCCATAGAGACGCTGGTTTGGTAGATCTAGAATTAGGTCTCAGAATCTGTTTTTAATTCACACAGGTGAATCTCACTCAGGTCATCTCTTGGTTATACTTTAATCACAGAAACCTACAGCATCTCATGACCAGAGGAGTTAGGGGCAATGTGACTGATGACATTTTGGTCATGATTTTTGTTGAAGGATTTTCACCTGGTATATCTCATGAATCTTTGCCATGAATTAGGAAAGTCTGCCTTTTAAGATTAAAAAACATTCCTCAAATGTCGTCAGCTTATTTACATGTCTTCTTGTCTAGACTGTGTAAAGCAGGTTTTCCTCCCTAATGTGGTTGGGCCTTCATTCAATCAATTAAAGATCTGAATGGAACAAAAAGTCTGAGTGGGAGGGAGTTCCATCTCCTGGACTGTTTGATGTGGAATGTTTGTCTTTTCTAGACTCTGGACTCATGCTGAACCATTGGTTTTTCTTTGGTCTTGAGCTTTTTGGCTTTCAGACTAGAACTACACATCAGCTCTCCTGGGTCTCCAGCTCACCGGTGGCAGATCTTGGGACTTCTCAGTACCCACAATTGTTTGAACCAATTTCTTCCAATAAAGTCTATTATCTATCTATCTATCTATCTATCTATCTATCTATCTATCTATTTATCTATCTATCTCTTTCTCTGCAGATTTATATATTGATCTATATAGATATACATATCTATCTATCTGTTTATCTATCAATTGATCTACTTGAAAAATCTTAGTGGCACAAAAATCATAAACTGACTTTGTGGAACCATTTCCTACCCCAAATAATCTTCTGTGAACAAATTGGACATTTGAGTACAGCAATTCTTTCTGCTTCTCTGCAGAGGCAAATGTCTGCATAATAGGAATCTGTTAACAGCCTAACGTTATTGTTAGGAAGAGTGGATCACTTTGGCATCCACAATTTAGCCATTTATGCTTTCAGCATCGTTGTAGAATAATTGACTTGCTTTTTGTCCCAGGACTGCTGAGTCAGATGTTCTGATGCCTTCTCATTTGGTGCATTCCCAGTACAGTTCCATGCTCATGCTATAACCTCAGCATCCTGAGAGTGCAATCAGTACTCCTTTAAATACGGAGAACTTGAACATAGAGAAGAAAGAGGACAGCTGAAGCCCTATCCTGGTGGAGCATCTGGAAGGCAATTTTATCTTTAATAAGCAATACTTAAGCTCCACCAGCCTCAATCTTGGGCCTAATCAGACGCATCTTTGTGTGACAGGTGATCTGTGTTCTTTTGAGAACTACCTGTCCTAATTCACTTCTCTTACATTTATTTAATGGAAAATGTCTAATAGAATTGTTATCCGAAGATATGCTATAAAAATGGAATGATTTCAGACTTACAAACCTGGCAAAGGAAACAGATATATTGTGTGCCCTTGAGTGTAGAGAAATACATTTAGATAGTGCATTTGGATGTCATGTAAAAGAAGATAAAATGAGAAAAATAAAAATCAGAACCTTGTCTGTATCCATGTGCCTCATTTTAAAATATTTAAAAAAATAAATCAGTAGTACTTGAGTGTATTTAAATGTTGATTGTGCATATTAAAGCTCTCAGTGCAGGGCTCTTCTGGTATTCTAGTTTATTCTCATTAACTTTGAATCTCAGAGATGATCAGGAATGAATATCTAAAGTCAATTTGATTAACAAAATAAGAAAGTCAATTTTTACTTTGCTTACAAGTACTGAGATTGTAATTACTTTTAACATTTTCTTATTTGTATTTAAAATAAATATCATACTTCTTGTACCTTTTCTCTCATAATTCTTTCACTTCCAATTTTGAGGGGAAAAAATGAAAAAACACAAAACGTTTTTTTCCCTTCAATAGTATTTACTTTTTTACTGTTAAAGGCAGTGAATGAAACTCTGATTACTGTAAAGCAGGTGTGTCAAAACTGCAGCCTGCGGGCCAACTGTGGTCCGCAATCCATTGTTAATTGGCCCCCAGCAAATTCCAAAAATATATTTAGTTTACTTAAATAAACCAGGTGAGGCAATATGTACTCCACGTCAAGTGAGTGGCCTGGCTGTTTGTGTATTTTACTGCATATGGCCCTTGGTAAAAAACGTTGAAAAAAGTTTGGACACCCCTGCTGTAAAGCAAGCAGTTTTAGGGCAGGTGGGTGGGCTGATGCCTAGATAAAGTTAATTAAACATATATCAAGAAAAGTAAAAATGGATTCCAATGAACTTAATCACTGTTTGAAACCTCACTTTGGGTGAGTTAACTCATTGATAAAGAGCAATGACAATGTCAATGATAGATGAGGTACCCAAAAATATGCATAATTATCTATTTTCTATTTATTCAACTTAGGAAGTGATTTAAGCAAAAATACTATTCTGGGGTGAGCGCAGAATAAGGCAACTAATATTTATTGAGCATCTACTTTGTGCCAGGTGTTGCTATTTCAAAACAAATCTTTAAGGTAGGTATTGCAACCTCATTATTTTATACATAAGGAAACAAACTCTAAAACCAGGTCTTTTAATTGAGCAGAACTAAGGGGAGGAGTAGAGTTTCAAACCAGTTTTTTATTACTATAGAGTTTATTGTCTTTATAGAATGCTGCCATTTGAAAAGAATAAATAGAGACTATAGAAATAAAAAGTACTCATAAACATTATAGTTAAGCATTTATAATGCATACTTTTGTTGAGTTTTATTGAAATACTAGAATTTTTGATTATTAAATTTTTACTTTCAAACCTTCAAATTTGGGACATTTGAAACTGCAGTGAAAGCCTTATAGTGAAGTCTTCTGACTGAACTTTAGGGGAGGAGGCTGGCACGAAATGCAAGCTAGACAGATTGATTTTCAGGAGTGGTGGGATGGACAAAGGATGGATGGTCTAACAACTGGAAGAGGTTTGCTGTAACCAGGTGAGAAGGAAAGGTTGCCTGAAGTAAAACTAAGGGTTGAGGGAGGCAGAGATAAAAATAACGCAGAGATCTAGAGACCCAGGCCCAGCCCAGATGTTGAGTCAACATCAGCCCTGGGGTTCAAGGTTGAGGGATGGAGGAAGCAGCAGTAGTCAAGGCAGCATGAATACCCACATTCCCGCCTGTAATACAATGCTGCTGACCATCTTCCTGAGGCTCCTACCGATGCCTCGTGGCCTGCCCCAGATGGGAAAGTTGGGGCCGCCCAGACACAGATGGTAGCAGTGTGCTCAGTGGTGCAGCAGCTGCCGGGGATTCTCTGAGTGGAGCACATATTGTCAGGTCCATGACAGTCATCCAGAGAGTTCCTGTGGCCACATGTGAAAAGCTGGGAGATGAGCATCATTAGACACCCGAGAACTCAGTCTCTCCACACCCCAAAACATGTTTTGCAAACAGAGGGAGGAGGATAGAAGAGCTGAGACAGTGAAGAGCTCATGTGTTTCTTGATGCACTCCACCTCCATGCCCGGGGAAATATGGTCTATGTCCTGCATCTTAAGGCAGTACCAGAGTTTGCATGCTTCTTTCCAGGAGGGATGATGGCTTTGGCCACCCCTTGACTTCTCTTGGGGATCCTGAAAGATAGGAGAATTTAATGGGAAATGGCGCACCCCCAAATTTTTGATAGCTGTAGTATTATCTTTTGCTATTGAAAAGGATTCCACAGGGCTTCTCTGCTTCGATCTGCATCCTGGATACACATGCATAAGCCAGAAGTCGAGCCAGAGTCTGTAGCGGATATAAATTCTTTGATAGCCTCTCCACAGATTAGGATTTGACTGAGAGGTTAGTTGGCAACAGGTTCCAAATAGCCAGAGGTTAGTGCAGTGTTTGTTGTCCAGGATTTGGAGAGTACAGATGTCTTCCAAGCTTAAAGTGTGGGCTGGCAGGCAGAATGAAAATGCACATTTCCACTGCTGCCTGGTCTAATAAAAATGCGTTAATTATTGATTTACCTTAAGGGGACTAAAAAGTACAATACACAATAACGTTCTTTTACCAGTCCAGACACCAAAGATTTAAAGTGGCAATCCTGGGGATAGTTTTAAAAATTAACAATGCTGAAGTAAAGAAAAATGTTCTGAGATATTTCTATGTTTTCACTATATGCTGAGCTAAGTAACCAACTGTCTTAGGAAGACATTAAAAGTGTCAGAAATAAAGATGAGCCTAATCTAACATTGTTTTACGTAGTGTCTTCAAATGAATTTTATTCCGAAGGGTATTCCACTGATCAATGTAAAAGAAATTGCTTGCTAGCAGGGCCCTTCCTAGCAGTGCCACCTCTAGCTTACACAGTGACTTTGCGTGAATTAGAAAATGGTGCCTCCTCTGGGTGGAGGCTGCCTAAGCAGCAGCTGGTAGTGGGGGAAGCAAAAGCTGGATTTCAGCCCCTCACCACCTTGGCCTCAGTGCAAGTTGAACAGCTATACGCAGCAGCTCTGGTTATATTAAAATAGGTTAAAAACCTATTCCTAAGTGGATGAAACCTAGGTTGGGAGTCTCAAGAAAGGTGTACAATTTTATCTGTGAAGAGCTCTCTCTTAGTCCCCCAGAAGGCTTCATCAAGACCAGCCTTGGACATATTGCTTCAATACTCTGTGTCTCTAGTCCTCCAAAACTTTCTCACACTAACTTTCAAGAATGTTTTAAAACTAAACTATTTATCCCAGTGTACCCAGGAGGAGAGTAAGAGCCAACGCATAAGCTTATAGTTTCCTGACCAATTATTCACTCATCTCTCAACAAAGCTTTCACAAAATGGAATTTGTATCCTCTCAGGTAATTTACTTTGTTTTAAAGACAAATGAGAGTCCTTTGAAGGAAGCTGTCACACAGAGTTTACATTTCAGATGTGTCATTTTTGTTAATGCGTTTGCAAAACACAGGGGAGGATATAGTCCTCCCTCCATCTGGAACTTCAAGTAGAACACAATTAGCTCTTAGGAGCTGTTGCAAGATGGCTCCAAGATACTGCTTCCTGGAGTCTGAGGTAAGATTATACATACATGACTGCCTGAAAAGGAGTCAGAAGAACTACAAATTAGTGGTAGTTAAAAAAGTAAATAATAGCCAAGGAGAAGTGAAGAAATATCTTGGGTATTGCTCTGAAGAGGATTGGAGTTTCCAAAGACTCATTTTGTTTTAATCAGCCATATGATGCATGGTACATGAGTGACTGAGCTGTCCATTCAATGGATAAATATAAACATTCTATCAATATAATAATCATGAATTATGGTGGAAATATGTATCTGTGGATTTTCCTTTCTTACCTACAAGAGTCAGGGGGGAGAAGAAACAACCCACAAAGAAACCCACAGAAATTGAAACAGGGTCACCATAAATGTAAATGGAGTGAAATCACCAATAAAAAGGCACAGAGTAGGAGACTGGATCAAAAAACTAAACCCAACCATATGCTGCCATCAAGAGACACATCTCAGATACAAGGACAAACATAGACTCAAAGTGAAAGGGTGGAAATTGACACTCCAAGCAATAGTATTCAGAGAAAATCAGGTGAAGCCATACTGATATCATATGAAACAGACTTCAGGATAAAAAAGGTAACAAGAAACAAAGAAGGACATTTCATAATGATAAAGGGGACTATACAACAAGAAGACAGAACAGTCATCAATATTTAAGCCCCCAATCAGGGAGCCCCGAAATACACCAAGAAACTACTAACAGAACTAAAGGGAAAAATTGACCAAAACACAATTATACATCATTGACAGCTATGGATAGATCATCCAAACAGAAAGCAAATAAAGAAATAACGGCCCTAACTGACACATTAGATGAAATGGACATAATTGACATTTATAGATAGAGCAGTTCATCCTAATACATCAGACTATACATTTTTTTCTAGTGTGCATGAAACATTCTCAAGGATAGACCATATATTGGGACATAAAACTAGCCTCAGCAAATTCAAGAAGACTGAAATCATAACAAGTATATTCTCTGATCACAGCCTTTGAAATTGGATATCAACTGTAAAAAGAAACCAGGAAAAACCATAAATACGTGGAGATTAAACAACATACTTTTAAAGATCGACCGGGTCAAAGAAGAAATAAGAGAAGAGATCAAAAGATATATAGAAACAAATGAGAATGAAAATACTTCCTACCAAAATTCTTGGGATGCAGAGAAAGCAGTTTTAAGAGGGAAATTTATATCATTACAGGCATAGCTCAAGAAACAAGAAAAATCCCAAATAAATAACCTGACGTTACAACTTAAAGAACTAGAAAAAGAACAAATGAAACCCAAGGTTAGCAGAATGAAATGAAATAGAGAACAAAGAGACAATAGAAAAAATTAATGTGACAAACAGCTGGTTCTTTGAAAAGATCAGTAAAATTAACAAACCCTTGGCTAGACTCACTAAGACAAAAAGAGAAAAGACACTAATAAACAAAATAAAAAACGAAAAAGGGGAAGTTATCATGGATGCCACAGAAATACAAAGAATCATCCAAGAATACTATGAAGGACTATATGCCACCAAATTCAATAACCTAGAAGAAAAGGACAAGTTCTTAGAAACATATAGGCTTCCTAGGCTGAGCCATGAAGAACTGGAAAATCTAAATAGACCGATCACCAGTAACGAAATTGAATCAGTCATCCAAAACCTTCCCAAAAGCAAAAGTCTGGGACCAGATGGCTTCACTAGTGAATTCTACCAAACCTTCAAAGAGGATCTAATACCTGTCCTACTCAAACTCTTCCAAAAAATTGCAGAAGAGACAATATTCCCTAACTCATTTTATGAGGCCAACATTACCCTGATACCAAAACCTGGTAAGGATAACACAAAAAAAGAAAACTACAGACCAATATCTCTAATGAATACTGAGGGGAAAATCCTAAACAAAATTATAGAAAATCGAATGCAACAATACATCAAAAAGATTATTCATCACGACCAAGTGGAATTCATCCCCGGGGCACAAGGAAGTTTCAACATCTGCAAATCCATCAATGTGATACATCACATAAACAAAATAAAGGACAAAAATCATATGATTATATCAATTGATGCAGAAAAAAAACATTTGAAAGATACAACATCCATTTGTGATTAAAACACATAATAAAATAGGTATAGAAGGAAAATACCTTAACATAATAAAGGCCATGTATAATAAACCCTTAGCTAATCTCATAATTAATGGTGAAAAACTGAAGCCCTTTGTTCTACGTTCAGGAACACAACTGGACTGTCCCCTATCACCTCTGCTTTTCAACATAGTGTGGGAAATAAAAGGCATCCAAATTGGGAATGAAGAAGTTAAATTGTCACTCTTTGCAGATGACATGATGCTATATATAGAAAACCCTAAAAACTCCACCAAAAAGCTATTAGAAACAATCAACAAATATAGTAGTGTTGCCAGCTACAAAATTAATGTACAAAAGTCCATTGCATTCCTATATACTAACAATGAAATATCAGAAAAAGAAATTTAAAAAAATTACTTTTGCAATTGCAACAAAAAGAATAAAATACCTAGGAATAAACTTAACCAAGCATGTGAAAGACCTATATGCTGAAAACTATAAGACATTTTTAAAAGAAATTGAAGAAGATACAAAGAAATAGAAAGACATTTCATGTTCATTGATTGGAAGACTCAACAGATTCAAAATGGCCGTATTACCCAAAGCAATATACAGATTCAATGCAATCCCCATCAAAATCCCTATGGCATTTTTTAAAGAAATAGAACAAAAAATCAGCAGATTTGTATGGAACCACAAACAACGCCGAACAGCCAAAGCAATCCCAAGAAAAAAGAACAATGCTGGAGGTATCACATTCCCTGACTTTAGCTTGTACTACCGGGCAACAATAATCAAAACAGCATGGTGTTGGCAGAGAAACAGACACATAGACCAATGGAATATAATTGAGAATCCAGAAATAAAACCACATAAACATGGACAGATAATTTTTGACTAAGAGGCAAAAAACATACAATGGAGAAAAGACAGCCTCTTCAATAAATGGTGCTGGGAGAATTGGAAACCCACGTGCAAAAGAATGAATGAAACTGGACGGGTATCTGCCACCATGTACCAAAATTAATTCAAAATGGATCAAAGACTTAAGCATAAGACCTAAAACAATAAACTGCATAGAAGAAAACATAGGTACTAAACTTATGGACCTTGGGTTCAAAGAGCATTTTATAAATTTGACTCCAAAGGCAAGGGAAGTAAAAGCTAAAATAAATGAATGGGACTATATGAAACTTAAAATCTTCTGCCTAGCAAAAGAAACCATCGACAAAATAAAGAGGCAACCAACTGAACGGGAGAAGATTTTTGCAAACAGTGCCTCTGATAAGGGGCTAATATCCAAAATATACAAGGAACTCATGCAACTCAACAACAAAAAAACAAACAACCCAATTGAAAAATGGGCAGAGGACCTGAAGAGACATTTCTCCAAAGAGGACATACAAATGGCAAATAGACATATGAAAAAATGCTGAACATCACTAATCATCAGAGAAATGCAAATAAAAACCACAATGAGATATCACCTCACTCCAGTCAGAATGGCTATCATCAACAAGACAGATAGTAACAAGTGTTGGAGAGGCTGTGGAGAAAAAGGAACCTTCCTACACTGTTGGTGGGAATGCACATTGGTGCAGCCGCTATGGAAGGCAGTGTGGAGGTTCCTCAAAAAATTAAGAATAGAATTACCATATGACTCAGCAATCCCTCTCCTGGGTATCTACCAAAAAAATCTGAAAACATTTATCCATAAAGACACCACGTGTGCTCCAATGTTCATTGCAGTTTTATTTACGGTGGCCAAGACATGGAAACAGCCAAAATGTCCTTTGATAGATGAATGGATAAAGAAGTTGTGGTATATATACACAATGGAGTACTATTCGGTGGTAAGAAAAGATGAAATAGGAGCATTTGTGACAACATGGATGGATCTTGAGATTATAATGCTAAGCAAAATAAGTCAGACAGAAACAGTAGAGAACCATATGATTTCACTGATATGTGGTATATAAACCAAAAACAACAAAAGAACAAGACAAACAAATGAGAAACAAAAACTCATAGACACAAACAATAGTTTAGTGGTAACCAGAGAGTAAGGGGGGAAGGGGGTGGTAGATGACGGTAAAGGGGATTAAATATATGGTGATGGAAGGAGAACTGACTCTGGGTGGTGAACACACAATGTAATTTATAGATGATGTAATACAGAATTGTACACCTGAAATCTATGTAACTTTACTAACAATTGTCACCCAATAAACTTTAATTAAAAAGAAAAAAAAGAAAGAATTTGATACAGGATTATCAGATAAACATTTCTCAAAACTAACTGCATTTAGTCAAGATAAATTTATTTGCCTATCACATATCCTGGGCTGTTCTTGGTATTCAGGGAAACTGATAAAGAGGACAGAAAAAGTTAATAGAAGAGCAAAGCATTTAATAAAAAAAAAATAAATAAATAAATAAAAAGAAGAGCAAAGCAAGGTTAGAAGGGGAAGAATGCTTACCATGCTCCCTAAGATTGAAAAGCTATTCTAGAAAGTGAAGCAGAGAGCAATGGTGGGTGGAGAGATTCAAAGCCTGTTCTAAGCAAGACACGAAATTCAGAAGCTATTAAAAAAAAAAGAAGACAAATTTAATAACATAGATAAAATTTCAAAATTGCAAAAATGTATTATCAACTAACTCTAAGTAAACAAACATACCCAGATATCTCATACTGCAAGGCTCACTGCCCTATTGACAGCTCTCACTAACTGTATTAGCCTATCATTGCCCATGTTAGTCTGCTTGAGCTCCCATAACAGAGCACCACCAAGCAGGTGGTTTAAACATCAGGAAGTTATTTTTTCACAGTTCTTATGGTGAAAAGTCCAAGACAAAAGGGTTTCAGGTTTCACAATGATGAAATCATGGTATTGTCCTGATGGGTTTTTATCAAGAGGCTCTGGGAAGTCTCTTTCCCAGCTCATTCATGCTGTTGGCAGAATTGACTTCCTTGCAGTTATAGTTCCCTGTTTCCTTGCTGAGTGTCCTTTAGCAGCTACCCTTAGCATCTAGAGGCCTCTCTCAGGTCTTTGTATGTGGGCCCCTCCATCTTAGAGCCAGCAATAGTATGTCAAATTCTTCTCACAAATCATCAATCTCTTTGAACTCTGGTTCTTTGTTTTTAAGGGATCATGTGATTACATTGGACCCATATTTAGAATCCAGGATAATCTCCTGATTTAAATTTTGTAACCTTAATCACATCTGAAATTCCCTTATGCTATGTAATATATAACATCTTCACAGCTTCCAGGTGTTAGAGTGAGGACCTCTTGGGGAGTCAATTATTTAATTTACTACACTAGCATCTATATTAGAGCTTCAAATCCCCCCAAGAAAGATTTGTGAAAACAATATTAAACAATAATGCTGATAGAAGATCATGATTTGTTCCTAGCTTATGAGAATAGTCCTGCATTTTGTAATTCAGCATGATGCTGGCTTTTGACCTGGGGTGTGTGTGTGTGTGTGTGTGTGTGTGTGTGTGTGTGTGTGTGTATCTGACTTCCTCGTTAATATGTGTATTAAAAAATATCCATTTACCCTTAATTTCTAATTTGAAAAATAATAATGAATGTTCAACATTGTCAAATGTCTCTTTGGCATCTAGTATAATGCTTATGATTTTTTTTCTCCTTTGACCTATTAATATGGTCCATAAATTATATTATTTATATTAATTGTTTTCCTATTACTGAATTATCTTTACATTCTGGAGTCATTTTAATATGTTCCTATAATCTGCATCATGTGAGTTTTCTTATATACTGTTTTTAAAATATAATTTTTTTTTTCTCTTATTTGTTAAGTTTTCATATCAGGGTTATTATGCTCTCATAAGAAGAATTGTGATGATTCCTTTTTCTATGCCCTCAAACTATTTAAATATTATACCAGTTATCTGTTCTTTAAGAGTTTAAAAGAGGGAGACCACTTCATGGACCATTGCGCTGTACAACTGAAGCTGAATAATATTGACTGTCAACTATAATTAAATATATATGCACATATAGTCACGGAATGTGGAGTACAGCATAGGGAATAGAGTCAATGGAATTCTAACAGCTATATATAACATCAGGGGGTAGTAGATTGTTTTGTACACCCAAAACTAATTTTAAAAAAAAGAAGAAGAAGAATACCTATGAAAACCGCTTAGGCCTAGCATATTTTGAGAGAAATCCTTTTTAATAAGTTTTTATTTTTTTCCCCTCTTTTTAGGGCTTCATATAAAAAAAAAAAAATCTAGTCCTTCACCACAGTTTATTCCCCACATTAAATACTTGTACACATACTTTGAATAAACACCATATATATCAATATTTCAAGTTTGCTGGTGACCATTGGACTTGCTTCTTGTTTATATCTTCTCTAGGTTAGATTGACAATTCTACTCACAGACGGACAAGTATGTCTGAAGTTGTTTCTTAGTAGAGAAACTAGTCTCTCAGAAGTCTGTTGATGGATCCAAGTCTTCTCCAGTCAGCACCTCTTGAGCCGTGCCTTTGCTTGGGGCCCACTCCAATCCCTTTGGAGTGTACTTTCTCTTCTAATAATGGCCTAGAGCCACTGCTTTCTGCTTGGGCCTGCTTCTACCTCTTTGAGGTGTACTTTTTCTTCTAATAAACTGCTTTTTCACTACTTCAAAAAAAAAAAGAAAAAAAAAGAAGTATGTTGATGGAAAAGAAAATAAGATGTTAAAGCAATTCCATCAAGTTTTCAATATTAATATATAACTTTTCCCCAAATGAAGAAAACGAAGCTGTATTTTCAAAATCTATCTTTAAATTCTCATCAGTGCTCACTTCCAGCAACTTCCCCTTTAAAGTTATAAATTTATAATATCTTTTGATGAAAGAAATGGACTCAAAAGTAATGAATTTCCCAGAATGAATCTTCTCTTGACAGAAAATAAAATTGAAAACATCTTACCAAATTTGAAGTTTTCAGTTATTACTCTTTGCACAATATTCAAATAATCACCTACTTTATGGTTAATTACTATCAAATTATGAAAAATGTCACAATGACCTGTAGGAACTGTTCTGTCAAACTTTTTGCTACCATTTTTTTTTGTTTTGTTTTATTTTAACTGCCATTGAAAAACACGTTGCATTCTTTTCCTGCACGGACGTATTAAAGTTATTAAAATACAGAAGATATTAGGGAAAAGTCTGGATATCCATTTCATATCTTTAAAATGTTGAGACCAAAAACACTAAGATATTTTTCCATAGCTCAAATATTCTCAACAGAATTTTTCTCTTTGATAAACCTTGTATATCAGCATGCAATGATAGCTGTTTGTCAACTCATATGGTAAACAGAATAAAGAGAATAATCTCAAAGTTACTTCATTAGTCTTATGTAATTCACAAATTTTACAATATCAGTAAGCACACTAGTTAGGTCAGCTGATATTTTTTATCCCAAGACTTTCTCAGTGAAGGAAGCAGGATGTTGACTGATGCTAGCAGTTTCTTAATCTGAGTAACTACTTCACAATATTTTTTTCTTATTGCAGCTGAACCATGGGAGCGTTTTCCTATAGAAAATTTAAATTCCAAACCACATTTGTTGACAAAAGTAAACTTGATTAAAAATTAAAATGATTGCAAAAACTAAAAGTTATAAAAAGAAATACTTATGTTTTCTTATTATTTGTAAATATTTGATTTTCAGTTGATACCTTAAAATATCACAAGTTGTAATGCACATTAGTTTTTTGCTATTTTTAGTAAGATTTCTTTTTCTATTTTGTATTATAATCAATTAGTAGTTTTAAAAGGCTTCCTCGGGTTGACTAGTATAGAATCACATCTTCTGCAAAAATAAGTGTCTTCTTTCCAATATTTATATTTTTCATTTCTTTCTCCTTTCTAATGGTACCAAGTAGTACATCCAGAATTATGTTAGGCTAGAGCTTTTCAGCTTCAGCACTATTGACATTTTGGGTTGGCTACTCATTGCTGTGGAGGGTGGGGAGGATTCTCCTGTGCATTGTAGAATATTTAGCAGCATCCCTGACCTATACTCACTAGATGCCAGGAGCAACAAGATGGGGTCAAAAAGGTGAATTGGGAGTAAATAAGAGAGCAAAGAGGACAGACAGGAATAGCAATTAGGAAGCTGGGTATTGAAGGGTAAGGTTTCTGTGGAGGAGTATAATCTATTAGTGCCTTTTAGATGCTTTTTGATTTATTATTTGTGAACATTTATTTGCTTAGAAATTAGTTACACAGCATACGTTTATTAAAAATCTGCAGAGATAAAAGGAGTATAGGAAAATGTTCAAAATTATGAGAGTTGCTATTTCTGACTGGAGGAGTCCCTGGAGTTATTTTTAGCTTTTGAAAATACCCATGATTTGTTGGATTCAGCTTTTTAAAATTGTGCATCTGTGTATTTATAATGAAATAATATCATTTAAAATGTTAATTTACAAAATTTGGTAGATGCTGAATAACCATAATTATGTTCAAAGCTACATCATTAGAAAATCTAAAAAAGTATTAAAGCTACTTGTTTATGGATTGTAGGAATGTGTTTTTTGTACTTTCCATTTTTTTTGGCGATAAACATGTTATTTTTGTGTTGGAAAGAACTTTTGTTTATTTAAAGGAAATATTTTAGAGAAGGTTCTTGACCAAAAGCTCTGAGGAATGGTCATAGGAATAAGTTGTTAAATACTGTGTTTCCCCAAAAGTAAGAACTAGCAGGACAATCAGCTCTAATGCGTCTTTTGGAGCAAAAATTAATGTAAGACCCAGTCTTATTTTATTATAATATAAGACTGGGTCTTATATAATATAATATAAGACCGGGTCTTTATAATATAATATAATAAATATAACATAACATAACATAATTCCAGGTCATATAATATAATATAATATAATATAATATAATATAATATAATATAATATAATGCCGGGTCTCATATTAATTTTTGCTCCAAAAGACGCATTAGAGCTGATTGTCCAGCTAGGTCTTATTTTAGGGGAAACACGGTAGAGTGAACACCTCTAGAAGCATTAAGTTAAAAACAAAAACAAAAGTAAAAATGTTCTAACTTGCCTTGTAGTTAACTTTATGTCTGACGAAACAGAAACAGCAGGTAGATAATTTCTATTAGAAATGCAGACCAGTAATAGGACAAGCTACATAATTTTCAGAGGTCTATGCAAAATGAAAATGTGGGCCTTTTGTTCAAGACTTAAGTTTTCAGGATAGTGACAGAAGTGCATTAGAAAAAGTGTGGGGCCCTCCTGAGCACGAGATTCTGTGAAACAGCATAGATTACATGCTTTTGAAGGGGATTCTGCCAATGTGGGATAATGTATTTATTTACCAAAGAAGAAATAGTGGGGCCTGGCAGACAACATTCATGATAGCCAATGTAAGGGGTGCCCTAGATTTTAGAAGGGTGGGAATAAAAAAGTCAGAGAAAATGTAGGCATGACTTCATGATGTGAAACTATGAAAAGCCAATGTCAGCGAGTTGAGAAGCTCTTGAAAATTTAATTCTGATTTCATAATTACAAGTGAAAAAAATGGGGGATGGGTATATTAAAAAAAAAAACATGCTGATTACACAGGTCTCCTTAGATGGGTCAAATTTTATAAGGACTTGTGCATAAGATATAAACAAGGACATACAACCAAAGGGGAATGTCAAGGGATAGTACAGTATCTCCCCACCCCTTTTTCCCCAAGTATATGATCCAAGACCCCAGTAAATGCCTGAAACTGAGGATATTACTGAACCCAAAATATACTATGTTTTTTCCTATACATACATACATAACTTTTCACTTAAAGGAACCACTTTACAGATTCTCTTTGCATATCTGAATTGCCAGCATCACTACTCTTGTGCTTTGGGGCCATTACTAAGTAAAATAAGGGTTACTTGAGCGCAAGCACTGTGATACTTTGACAGCTGAGCTGATGACTGCTAAGCTACAAATGGGTGTGGATCACATACAAGATGCTTATTGTGGCCAAAGGGATGATTCATGTGCAGGGCGGGACCCAGCAGGACAGCGAGAGATTTTATCACGCTACTCAGACCCCCACACAATTTAAGACTTGCAAGTTAATTATTTCTGGAATTTTTCCATTTAACATTTTTGGACCATGGTTGACTGGGTAACAGAAACTATGAAAAGCAAACCATGGGTAAGCGGGGACTACTGTATGATAGAAAAATACCAGAGTGGTCAAAGCTCAGAAGGATCTGAGTCTTGGAAGGAAAAGTTTACACACACACAAAATAATGGCTCTTTGTATCTATATTACAAAAACAAGTAAAGGATAGCAGCTGCAAGATAATGAGTTATAGGTATAAAATGAAAACTCCTGGATAATAAAACAGTTGGGATGCTTGTGTTACTTATTGACAAGATGAATTGTGAGAGTTCTGGGTGGTGGATAGGAGTTAACCTGAGGAAAATTTTCTGGTACATTTTCAAAAACTATTGTACAAGTTCTGACAATTAAGTTCGTGAACTCATCCTAGAAAAAGTGCTACATACCTCATTGCTGAATATCAGTGTGTCACCTTTGAAGTACTCCCCTTGGGAAGCTATGCACCGATGCCAGCACCTAGTCCACCCTTCAAAGCAATTTTGGAACTCTTTCTGGAATGGCCATCAGAGCTGTCATCATATTACCCTTGATGTCCTGAATGTCATCAAAATGTCTTCCTTTCAATATTACCTTTATCTTCGGGTAAAGACAGAAGTCATTGGGGGCCAGATCAGATGAGCAGGGAGGGTGTTCCAATACAGTTATTTATTGGCTAAAAACTCCCTCACAGACAGTGCTGTGTGAGCATTGTCGTGATGCAAGAGCCATGAATTGTTGGCGAAATTTCAAGTTGTCTTTGTCTAACTTTTTCATGCAGCCTTTTCAGCACTTCCAAATAGTAAACTTGGTTAACTGTTTGTCCAGTTGGTACAGATTCAAATGAATAATTCCTCTAATATCAAAAAAGGTTAACAACATCATTTTGACTTTTGATTTGGTCAGACGGAAATTTTTTGGTTGTGGAGAATTGGCTGACTTCCACTGTGCACTTCAACACTTCATTTCAGTGTCGTGTTTGCACACCCGTTTTTCATCACCAGTGGTAACACGGCGCAAAACACCGTCTTGCCTCTCCAAAAGGTCTTGGCAAACTTCGACTCTCCTTTGCTTTTGTTCATCTGTGAGCTCCTTTAGTATCATTTTTGCTCACACCTTTCTCATGACAAGATTTTCAGTTGAGATTTTCATAACTGCTTCTTTATCAATGTTTACTTGATCTGCTATGCTTCTCACAGTCAGCTGACAATTTTGATGCACAATTCGATGAATTTTTGCAATGTTTTCCTCAATTCTGCTCGTTCTTGGCCACCCTGACCTCTCTTCATCAGTGATGCATTTTCTCCCCTCAGAAAAACGTTTAATCCATTTGTACACTACTGGTTTTCTTCATGGCACTTTCCCCATGAACTTGGACTAATGTGTCCCTGATTTCACTTCCACTCTTGCCAAATTTAACAAGAAATTTAATGTTTGTTCATTGCTCTAATTCAAGCTCAGACATTCTCGCAATGGCACACAAAAACACACAACAATAATAAATGCCACTCAGCAAGACACTGCCAAACATCAAATTGAACACAGCTGTGAGACACTGATATACCAAGGTGATGAAACCTTACTGAGCTGTTTGCACAGTGCTGCCAATGTAAGCACACAGTGGTAAGTTCACTAACCTAATTATCACCTCATATACATCTAAAATATTCAGATAAAATATTTGCAGTTCCAGCACTGTTCAGAGACTTCAGTGTCTGCAATATATCATAGGAATTATAAGCAAAACAGATGACCTGGGTTCAAATCCTAGTTCTGCCATCTACCATCATACTGGCTTTATTTAATCTAGGTCTTCTGGTGGGATTTATTCATATTCCCTTCTGTCCTTAAAGATTCTGGCTCTTAGATTGTTTCACTCTAGTGTCTATGTGTCCACTCTTCTAAACCAACTCAAATTCCTTTGGGAAGTAGAAATACTATACATAATGAATGACAGAATGAAAATCTGGCCTTCCGGGCATTATGTCCTGAGGCAAAACCTTGCAAAGTTGTAAATAAACCTATGCTTTAAAATGCCATTTCTTTAAATATTAATATATTTTTTAATAGAGGTGCTAAGCTTTGAAATCAGATTTCATGGGATCATCCCAGACGAACTACTTTTCAGTTGTGTGACTTAACTTTTTGGTACCACAGTTTTCCCATCAGTAAAACAGGAAAAGTGACAATATCCCTCTGATAAGATAGTTGTAAATCTAGATACATTATATGTAAAGTGTTTGCTATAGTACCTGTGATTAATACATGTTAGATGAATGGCAGCTGTTACTAGTATTGCTAGTATTGTTATCATTGTTAGTTATTGGCAAACTTTGCTATAAAAAAGATTTAAAAGAGCTTCAAAGATCATGCAATTCATAAAATATAATTAGAAGGAAGTGAAAGACATTAAGAATGTGTGTAGTTATATTCTAGACTAATCACTCCTTTGTTAATTTTATTCTATCTTTAATTACCTATTTTTGTTATTGGAATTATAACCAATTCTCAAATAATTTTAAAGTTTTTGAGTTATTAAGGGGCTTACTTTTTGCTTTCTCATTTCCACTCATAGTGTAAACCAAGATTTTTCCAAATATTTAGAAGTAAATGGGCATTATTACATACACTCTAAACCACATGCATGAGTGTGCACGTACACACACGTACACACAGACACACACTATATATATATATTATATATATATATATATATATATATATATATATATATATATATATATATATATATATATATATCTCACCACGCCCAAGGCACTAGAAGTCCCAAGGAGCAAAATTATA